>NC_134710.1:295213275-295355775 GCF_043290135.1 Rhipicephalus microplus | reverse complement strand
GATAGAGGGTGCCACGCCGGGATCCGCAGTCGTTTTTTCAAAGTTTTGTGTATTATTTGCGCTACCACTTAAAGTGGACACTGTTTTACGTAATATGTGAGATGTTATTGGAAATATTCTTTCTGATCATGATGTATAAGTAAGTGTGACCAATATGTTACATATGAGATGAACTAATGTATTTTTGCAGTGGTTAATAAGCTTGAGTTATTTCTTGCACGATGATGAAAATGAAAATAGACATGTCCAGCTATTCTCTTTCTTTCTGCAAGCAGTTGAGACTCGTACTTCTTATTTTAAACTTTAAGTGACCTTTCACTGTTGTATGGTTACCATACACCGACCATTGTTTTCTAGAACCTGTCAATTGTTATTAATACCGTCTAGCGCGACTGGGGAGGTCGCAAACGGCGCGGCGTAATTTTTCATCGCTAGGCCGAAAGAGGGCCTTCACGAGCCAGTCAGGTTCTGTAAGCAAAAGTATACAGTACCGTAAGCCTCTGTAGCAGACTTATTTGGTGTCATAAAACTGCAATGTAGAATTTAAAGCTACGCATCACAGTGTTACCCATGGTTTTGGCATATCTAATTGATGTCCCATCTTTACAAGTGAGATAAAGTCGAATAAAATTTAAGTTTTTCGAAACCTTGTATGTGGACAAGTTGAGTGACAATTTATGTGACACAGACGAGCTTAGTAGCACTGAAATTATAACTTGTGGATACTATTGCAGTGATATTTTGTTCATGTTAAATTAAAAAAATGTAAAAAATGGCAAATACTTTTCGCAGTCACTTCTTGTGCCTTCAGCGTGTTACTGCCAGACACCTATATAAGTCAAGTATGAGGGTGGCCCTCAGCCTTGGTGGGCTCATTTTATATCCCTCAAAAATGCAACTTGCACTTCCTGAAAGGTATACATATAGGCTCTTAAATCCAGCGTGATCACTAGCCTGAAGAGCATGGTTTTGCTTTTCACTGGATGGGAAATGGCACTAGTTTTCATCCTGTGTGTCTGGTGGCTGTGCCATATTCATTATGGCTGAACTGAATGCTGAGCTTCACGGGTTCTGTGCTGCTTACTGTGTTTCCAGTAATCAAGCATTGTGCCACTTTGCGTAGCGCAATGCCTCATTTTCTGACCTTACACTGCTAAATGGGTTCCACCAAGTACTTATACTTTTATATAATAATGCTGCTGCTCTTGCAGCGAGGATAGATCACCCACTGTAAAGTGAGTTTAGTGCTACCCTGTATACACTTGATGTGGGCAACATGGCGCAACGAACAACTTTCTTGTGTGCACTGGAACATCACACATATAATAATACAGTCTGTATTTTCATAATTTTTCTCACCTTTCTTCGTAGCTTTAACCAATCAAGAATTCAAGAAATTGTTGAAATGCATGGGAGACCACGTCCACCCTGAGGTACGGGTCATTCATCCAACCATCAATATTAAAGAGAGCTAACTGGCGATGATACCAGGGAAAGTATAGGGGACGTTATTAGAAGTAATTGTGAAGTAAACATAGAAAAAATCAACAAAACTGTAACTTGCTACAGGCTGGCACCAAACTTGCGACCTTCAAATAACGCGTTCCTTGCTCTACCCCGTAGCCATGATGGCAGTGATCCCCTCGTCCACTTTATTGATTATTAAAGTGCATTTAAACTAGGCAGTATCAGTCAGCGCCACCTGTTGCTATTACAGCCAGTGTGGAGCACTCTTTTTCACCTGTTGGCGTCACGTAGCACGTGATCGTATTACGAGCTGGCAGATGACCAATGATCTCTCGCATACTCAAGCTTGCCAGAACAAGATCGTCGCTATGATTGATGATGCCTGAATTTTAGGGATCGTTTCTTTGTTTGTTTTTAGACAAAATATTAGTAAGAAGTAACAGACAATTATGCGAAGAAAAGCATAGGAGATGTTATTAGAAGCAATAGTAATGAAAGTATGAAGGAAGAAAGATGCCTTCAGGTAATATTCGAGGGATCATTGCTCAGCTGCCAGCCCGTATTAAGATCAAGCGCTGCATGACCCAAGGCAAAAAAAAAAAAAAAATCTTCTCCACTCTTCTTAACGGTAACTGGTGGCGCTGACCGACGCTCTCACAATTAAATATACATACATACAGTATAAAGTGGAAAGAAGGATGACTGCCATCATAACTCCGTGGCAGGGCATCGAACGCGTTATTCGAAGGTGACAGATTCTGTCTGTGCTGGGGGCAAGTTATCTTTGAATCTACTTTTTTTCTTCAGATTTGCACTACATTTATTTCTAATAACACTAACTTTTTCCTTGGTATCATTGTCTATTAGCTCTCATTATATGTGTATAAGAAAATAAAAGAGCCTTACATTTACACTTCTTTCCTTCATTCAACCATCGAGTGTTTTCAGTGAATGGACGAAATGCTAAATATACGCAAGTATAAATGAATCAACATTCTTTGCTTTCATTTTTGTTTCGAGAAGAATGTTGAGATGACTTCGGTAACTATTGTTAGTTTTGTACACTTTGTTAAGATATCACCATCTGTGCAGTTCCAGGAAACCGTAAGGCAGGTAATCGGTGGTAATACAGACAAGGTGCACGAGATCCTTAAGAAGCAGTGTGAGGCAAGAGTGGACTTCGTGAGTACTTATTTTCTGAATTCGGGGAAGAAAAACATTTTTGAGTGCCAAATCATATTAATCGTTCTTACAGAGTATCATGTTCGAACCTTGTCGACTGGGGTTGATATGATGAGCTTGTGGCTCCTACGTTTAGGTCTAGAGAGTGTTCACAGCTTTCTATCCACTGATGAGTTGGCGTGAATTGTTTTGATAAAGACGAGAAAAATATATTTACGGTCCTTGAATTTCTTCGAAACAGAACCAAAGGTAATAACCACTATACGATCGCCACCGACCGATGGCACCGGTCTCGCGTAAACGCTGTTTTTTTTATTAAGGACCTGCATTTTACATTGTTTCGCACAACAAACAAGTTTTAACGCAATCAAGTAAAGCTCGATTGAACTCCGGAAAGTACTTGAACTCTAGGTAGACGATTTAGGATTCTTGGGAACACGTTTTTTATTCACATCGTTTCATTAGGCCAATATGATTACAGTGTCTCGTAAATAATAATAATAATAATAATAATAATAATAATAATAATAATAATAATAATAATAATAATAATAATAATAATAATAATAATAATAATAATAATAATAATAATAATAATAATAATAATAATAATAATAATAATAATAATGTGCATTGCCATGCTCAAAAATTGAGTCTTAGCTCTCAAAGGAGGATAGGTTCAAATAATTATCATTTACACGACCCTCATTACTCATGCACTTTGAACGTAGTGAATGCGAAAGTAAGCGGCATCTTTAAAAAGATCAGGCGAAAGCCTCATGATGTTTCTTTCTCTGTTTCTCTGTCTCTCTCTCTCTCTCAGGGTACTCTGCTGACATCAGTGTTCTCAGTGAGTACATGTTTCATACCAAAGTGGTTTATTCACGAATTTACATCTTTTACCATTCTTTCAGTTCTAGCAGTAATAGTACTACTTCTGCTGCATTTAATGGTAATAGCAATAACGATAATTGTAATAACTGTGATATATAATATATAGTATACCCCTTTCATTGGTCACAAAACTGCCATAATTTTGCATACAGGAGTGTCCAAATAAGGGAACAAATTGCATAACCGTCACCATGAAACTTTGCAATAACGGTATGAACGCTACTAGGTAAATATGCAATATAAATCATGGTCAGTACGGCAGGAAAAGGATAAATACTAAAAATCTATTATGAAGATGGCATTGATGAGTGTTTTATATGACTTAGGCTGCACTAGAAAACTGTGAAAACGAGTAATATTGACGGGCAGTTCGCTGACATGCGTGGAGTTACACCTGGTTACCTTACTTCACCTTGTTTCTTTGTTCTCCAGGAGAATGTAGCGTTATCCGTCCGGAGTGCCTATGCTGCATGCAAGCCAGTGAAGAACTGAAGGATACTTCTAAAGCAAACGGACCGTCAAACAAGGAGTTTAGTAGCACATAGTGCCAATAAATACATGAAATAAAAATGAAAAGATGTAAAGAGGACTTGTGTTCTCAGTGCCCTATTTATCAAATATTAAAGCACAACAGTTACTATGGTTGTTCTTGTGATAAAGCATAAGTACTGACCTGCACTTACATGCCTTCAACGACGTGCGCACTGGCTGTCGCAGTTTGCTGCTTCTGCTGCACCTAAATTGCACTACAGAGAGCCACAATCAAGCTACTTTTACTGGCTCTGCACCTTTAACCACCACATGCATAATTGCTCACTGATGGTTCCTTCTGTGATGCCACCCTGTGTTTCCACTCAAGCATCGATACCTATATGTATACCTACGGTAAGAAAAAAAGAAATAAGTAGTCCCTTCGAGGTACCTATGTGAACTACAACTACATGGTCTACCGAATACCTACACCATATTTCCTTATGATTGGGCGCAATTTATACTCATATATCTCTTTAGCTAACAAAAGCAAATACTTTTTTGGCAGTGCGTTTTACGCATTCGCTACACTTTGAAACTGCATGGGAAATTAATAACTTTGAGCAAGATAGTCCCCGAAGGGTGCTCCTCCGTACATAAATCTCAGGTGTTAATTTGCGGCATTCTCTAGTACGTTACGCTTGTTCAAGGCGGAATATCTTATTTTAAGAAAAATCGTAGTAATAGTTTGGGCCAGTTAGTGTTGTATCCTTAACAAGGGGGAGATGCTAAAAAAAAGTGACATAGTCCTTTTAGCGTTTCATCCTCGTTAACAACCATATTAGTCACTGTTCGAATGTTTCAGCCAGTTAAGCAGCTGCAATGGCTTCATTTTGGCTTACCGGTTCTTTGCAAGACCACATAGCTAGTTTCGCAACAAAGAGACTAACGCAAGGTTGAATTCACATATCTACAAGAGCAATGCTATAATGTCAAATCGATTGCCCCCCCCCCAAAAAAAAAAAAAACGTTTATAGTGCAAACGGTGGAACATTTCACTGCAGACAGGCGAGAAACGAACAAATAAAAGAATGAACAAACGAAAAACCGGTCAATTCGTTCGTGCGTCTATAGTCTCTCACTAGCAAGCAGCGGCTTCCTATAGACCTGGCAACCGTATCGTCTATGCATGGGCTTCAATAACACTACCTGTCTTGTATCATTGAAAGCACACTCGTTCTTGCGATGGTGGGATCTATTTCCCATAGATCGCATAACTATTTGCCTATGCTTCGATTCTTTACCGGCTCTAGCAAATCTCTGCAGTTCCTATTAATAGGTCAGTTATCTTAACCATCTGCGGTTAGCTTTTAGGCAGTTGCGTTGCCTCATTCTCTCGTTCAAGCAATCAACATTGTTATTTATAGTATATCGTCCTACTGCAATCAGGTAAGCCTAAGCTGGCCTTTCGTTTACGGTGCTGATTGTGGTGTAAAAAAAGGAAAAGGAAGAATACCGCTTGAAGCAAGTTGCTCGGTGTCAGAGGCGGTCAGAGAGTCTTCCTTTGCAGTGTTTATACCAATAGTAACGAAGGAGCTTCTACGATTGAGTACCTTCACAAATGAGTCATATATGTGCTTTACATGCAAGAGATTATTAGTTGCTTAAAGGCATAGAAAAACAGAGACAGAGCAAAGAGAGAAAGAGAGAAGGAAAGACACGTCCAGCCCTGTTAAAATTCTTAGTTACCACAGGCATTGATCTGTGTACCTTGCTTTGATGCGATGAAAATTGATGAGTGTGCGTACGGCGTAATAACACCTTTCATCCTAATCGTGGCATTGCCAGTAGAACCTCGGCGCAATATGCTCGAGCGCAAGGTCTCGAATGGCTTCTCATGGCGCACAGTTGAGTACATTCGCGAAATATAGGCTATAGGCAATATGCCTGTTGTCGGGATTAAACGTATTCAAAACCATGCGCTCATCGGGTCTTTGTAGAAGTTGTTTTAGCGCTTATATTTGGAGCGATCTATTAGCCGTCACAAAAGCTCTTACCCAAACAAGAAAGAGGTTTCCGGAAGCAAATCATTGTCTGGTGATGTTGTCACGGACACTGTTTAAAAGTACAAAGTTCGTAATCGTATTTTAAACAAAAAAAAGAATAAAATTCTTTTAGCCTGCTTCATAAGTATGACAGACTTCAGAGCATACAATAATCTCCTATAACTCCAAGTAATTTTAAGGGGTGCTGCATGAGGCGACGGCATTTTTGAATTAGTATTAGAATTTGATTGCTCCCACAGGTTTCATAAAGTTTGAACACACTGTGTTGACCGATAGCTATTGGCTAGTTTGGGTCCGAAAATATACATTTTATAAAGGCACTTAGGAAAAACATAACAAAAGAAGTTTTATAATATCTAATAAAAATATGGAAAGAAGCGGTACAATGCATAAAACAACCACACAAGGAAAAAAAAGAAAACTGCTATTACTCAGGAAAAAGAATAAGAAAAATAAAGATTTCTACTTACATACTAAAATTCTGGTAGCCGTGACGCTAAACATGACCGCTCATTAATAAATCAGAACGTTCTTCTAAATAGTGTTTTCCTAGTGTCTTGGTAAAATTTGAACACACTTTTATTTCAAAAGGTATAGTATTCCAGATCATATTACCAGCGAACTGTAACATTCGTTCACCATATACGTTGCTAGTTCGTGGAATATTCAATTTAGCAATGGTTTGGGCCGATCGAAAAATTTCTGGTGATTGAAGTTGTTGACCATGTTAGCGGCAAAAAAAACTCATTCTCTTTTCTTTTGCTTAGTGTTGCGGTTTTTCGAGTTGCTGTTTCATAACAGTGGCATGCATTATTGTGACGCATACAAGAAACGAACCCCGACGCACATGAAGTAGACATACTCACAACTCAGATAATTGAGTGCCTTACAACAAAAGCCTGTTTGAAATATATAAATGTTTCAATTTTATCGGACTTTTTTGAAAATATGAAAAATGGCTATCATAGCCTTCAAACGACTTTATCAAGTATATGAATTGAATGCTAGCACTGTTAATAGATAACTAACTATATAGATCTTTCATCTATAAACTGCCAACCAGTAATGTAGTAACTTTTTAAAAACAAAGTATTGAATTACGTTAGTACTACTAGAGCATCAGTCGAATTGTATTAATTGTAAACTGTCGTGTTTTAAACGCTGTGAATTAGTTTTAAAAACCAATAGAGCTGCTTGGCATAGCAATCTGAGGTGGCGGACAAGATGCATGAGCACTGCGAGCAAGTTTTACGGCAACAAGAACATTTTTTCCTGAAGAAAAAAGGCACCTGGATACAAAATTTATCTCCTTTTTTGGCAGGCGTGATACTACTGCAAATTTGCAATGCGTTACGCCACTGCCTGCTACAAAGGCATGATTATGCTATGACTCTGAGCTGTTGACCATACTAATATTTCTAATGGGCGTTCTCTCTAACCGAAGTAATCTTTTCTCCACACAAAAAAGTGAAAGTTACTAACCACATTGTGCCGATGACAACATGCAGATGTCTCCTTGGAAGTGTCATTCAGTAACTTTAATATAAGCAGCCTCCTATAGGCTATTAATTCTACAAAATTTTCATTGAAGCCACTAAGTACAGTGCAACGTGATCACTAGTCCCTTAGATTGCAATAAACTGTTAATTGATTATAAACAATTTTTAAAACAAAGCCAGTGAGGTGGTTCGACTAATGACAAACTATTGTATAAAAGCTAACGCCATTTATGGTGGATATATGAAATTGATCTATAATAACTGCGTACTTAGAATAGCAACGATGAAAAGCATTGGCTAGAAAACCTACATATATGCTTGGAGGCAACTTTCACAAATTTCACAATTCAATCAAAATAATAAAGAAGGAAACATAAAGAAGAAGGTGTCGAGGTGAACCAGAAAGACTTTCGCTGGCTACCCTACACTGGGGGATTAGGGAAGGGGATTAAAAAGACGTGTATGGGAGAAAAGAGAAGAGAAGTGGAAAAAATCACAGGATATCCAGAGAACGAATGATGATGAGTGGAGCAAAGCATCCGTCCATCCGTCTATCCGTCCGTCTGTCCGTCCATTCATGCATGCGTTCATGCATCTGGTCACGTTCGAGAATGCAGTCGGCGCGCAGGTTACACCGATGAGACGCTAGCCAAGGAAGCCGAGCGCAAACGTCTTCAACGCGCTCATTGCTCTGCTTTATCCATGCCTCACCAACGGTCCACTACGTACGACGACTATCCAGGAGACTGAGAGAGGCAATCGTTCATGCACTATAAAGATGGCACGCGGGTAACGCTGACGAGACAGGAGCCAAGAAAGCTGAGCGCAGGCGTTTTCAACGCGCCCGCCTATCTGCTCCGTCCATTCCTCACCAACGATCGGCCACGTATGGTGACTATCCAGGAGACTCACTCGTTCGCGCACTGAGGCAAAGCGAGCGCCGCAACCAATTGGAGAGTAGCGGCACTTCGGAGAATAGTGGCAGAGTAATGCCATCAAAGAAATGAGACGATAAATGATCACTCATTTCTCTTTCTCGTCTCTTCTTCTCTTGATTAGGTACGCGTGACTAGTGACAAGGTTAGACTATATGGAGCTTCGAACCTAAAAGCGAAAAAGGCAGTGCGATCACTGCAGCGTGGGGAACTGCATAACAAGTCGGATGCGTTCACAGAAGCTTGTCGTTCTCAGAAAGCGCAAGAGTGTAGCGCTGAAAAATGCTCACAGGCTCTCTTATGCACTCAACTAAGACAAATATATGTGTTCATCCTCTCACACACCCTCCGAGGGCATTCTGAGCCAGCGTGGTTGTGCACTGCTTCTAAGATAAGAGGCATTTCAGGCCTTCTGCACCTCACCTGGCTTTGTATTATCTCTGTGATCGGCGCACCTTTGACGAAGAGACGATGTCACGTGATGGCGTCATTATACGATATAACCCTAAAGAGCGTCATGATGAAGGCATGCATTCTTGCAATTTGTCACGTAATGATTACGTCATACTAGGGCGTTAGCTCACGATGATTGTTTTTCCCTACACTCGTGTTGACGCCGCCCACCTCTGGACGCCGAGGCCGACAGTCAATTTTCTCATTCGATGAGGCATTTCAGGCTTTAAATTTCATATATAATTTACTAAGAAAACGTTCAAACGTCATGATGGCAATGAAAATATGTTCCTTAAAAATGCCGGAAATATGGCGCTTAGTATAACCGTGTTAGAGCTGACCGTCCATAGAACATTCATTAATAATATGTGAAATTATAAGTCTCAAAAGCATGCTATTACTACGAGACTTTCGTTGAAGTGGAGAAGAGGGAAAAGAAGTGACTGTGTTCTGTACCAGGCTTCCATTCTTGAACCATCCGTCATCCCGCCTGTACAATAAACATCTCTCACTGTAACCTAATTGGTGGAGAGGGCTGGGTAACACCTTGGAGCACCGGACAACTACGGCGGAAGACACATCCCTGGAGCTTCGCTGGAGCCGCAGACTCGCAGGACTTCCACCGCTACCAGTCATCATGAACCCTGACGGCGAAATTCAACCAGCTGCGCCTAACACCTATAGACACCATTACAGAGAACCGCACCTGTTCTCTGGGAAACCAGGAGTGAACGTCGATGAATGGCTCGAGCACTATCGGCGGGTGAGTCTGCATAACCACTGGGACACTACCAACCAGCGCAACTACGTACCACTTTTCCTTGAGGATACCGCGGAGACCCTGAGCTAACGTGCTCAAGTCCCTGGGGAGACGTGTACGATGTATATTGAAAAAGTTCTCAAGCTTTGCAAGAGTATGGACCAACTAATGACTGATGAGGATAAGGTCGGGAATCTCCTTAAGGGTATTGCGGAGGATATTTATCACTACCTTATCGGAAAGAATGACTTGCACTTGGCGAATGACATCATCTGACATTGCCGAACATTTGAGGCCCTTAAAGCTCGGCGCATTTCGGCCAAGTTTGGTAGACTCCCCAACGTCACAACGCTCACGAGCATCGACGTGGTCCCTTCACCCAGTGATCTGGCATCAACAATACGACAAATAGTGCGTGAAGAACTTAATCGGCGGGACGCTGCTGCGCCGTAGATAGCACATGGCCACGGATCTTTTCGCCATGCGGCCCCCGCCTGCGTCCATCAGCGCTGCGGGCTTCGTCGAGTAAAGGACGCGGGTACAGCCACGTCGTCATGCCTATATGTCTGGTCCGCGAAACGACTCGGTGCAAATGTCAGCCCCGAATATGATTATCTCGCTGACCATCTTCAGCCGTGAGTTTACTGAGGCGTTCTTGGACATATAGCCCGATCCTTCTCAGAGCGGTGCCGGTCACCCCTGCCGCCGTATGAACGACCCCCGGCATTTTCACGGTGCGCACGTACTCGGAGAGACTATCGCTGGCAACCGAACGGCTACTATCGAACCGACTTACAACAGACCTTCCGCATGGATTCGCCGGCTTCTGTGCGGAGTGTGACGCCACCAGCCTCTTCCTGCCGGCACCGGTCACCATCACCACGTCGTCGGCGTCTCACTTCTGCTCTTCCGCCGGGAAACTAGACGCCGCAGCCGATGGAGGTGAGGTCGGCGGAAATTTTTCACTGCGTACAGATATGCCTCCACCAGTTTCCATGCCACAAAATAAGGTCAGTGTTCTTATAGATGGTGTCCCCACGTCAGCGTAAGTCTACACGGGAGCAAATGTTTCCGTCATGAGCACCAATTTTAGGACCCGTCAAGTGATCTTCTCTTGGCGAAGCAAGACAACGTTTCGTGCAGTGAGTGGAGAACCGTTGCGCCCAGTGGGAGTGTGTACTGCAACTGTTACTTTCGGTGCTGAATGGTTTAACGCAGATTTTGCACTTATTTGGAATTCTAATCGTGACGTTATCCTGGGGATAGACTTTCTGAAAGAATGTGGAGCCAGTGTGGATTGCGCAGCTGGTGAATTTTTACTGCCTGATTTTTGTGAAGAGCCCACGCAATGCCAACAGACTATCGCAGTCGTTGATGCCATAGTTTTGCCGGCCCAGATGACAGTTCAAGTGCCTGTTGATGTTTTTGGTGCCACAGCAGATAATGTTGACGTTATGATTCACCCACTTTAGCTTAGTTGTGCGAAGAAGAATGGCCTGGTACAGAACACAGTCACATCTTTTTCCTCTTGGCCTCTTCAACGAAAGTGCCCTATCATTATATTATGATGGATGCCGTAGTGAAATACCTGCGGAAACATCGGCCATCTGGCGTTAGTTGACGTGCAGTGACATCGCATCATACGTGGGCCTTTATTACTTCGCTTTTATCGAAATGCAACCGCCGTGGCTGGTATCAAACCCACAACCTTTGGGTTAGCATTCGAGCACTATCACCACTACACCACTGTAGCGGACTTCAGTGTGTTCATTGAAAGTCAAAGCGGAACGGTTTACTATTTTGGGGGCATAGATACTATAAATTAGAAGTGGTTATAGTCTAGTTAGGTAGTAATAGTAGATAATAAATTTTTGATGAGTAATTCACACTTTTATTGAGCACATGAATCATGGCATTTGTTGTAATCGTAAAATGGGTATTTCAGTATAATACATTTTTGCTGGAATGATTTTTATGTAGGTTTCAACAAAAAAAAAGTTCAGAAATACAAATACCAGAAATTGCCCTTATATTTTCTAATGAAAGGGAGGGGGAGGGATGGTCACGCCACATACCCCTCTGAGTTGTTATAGAACGTGCGTAGAGGTACATTTGAATTATGCCCCATTAACCGATGATAGGTTCGTGTCCATTTTGGGCTCTTTTAAATGGTCCTTTGCTCTAATTATTATATTTTATTTACAAAATACTTCAGGCCCATTTAAAGGCCCAGCAGAAGGGGCAAGATCATAACATTGCACACAGGTGTAAAACAGCAAGAACAATGAAAAGACACAACATATAGAAAAGATACAAAAACATAGGTCATGGTTAAATATGCTCAAGTGCCTCTACAGAGCCGGTTAACAATTGAGGTAGGCAGTTCCAATCGTTTATGGTTCGAGGAAAGAACGAGTATTTGAAAATGTTTGTTCTTGCAAAATACGGTGTTAATGAATGAGTTTGCCGATACCGCGTTTGTCTTGTCCTAAGTGGTTTCAGATATAAATCACGGTTTACTGACAGCTTGTTGTTATTTAAAACAAAAAGAAATTTGAGCCTGTGAATTTTACGACGTTTTTCAAGTGTGGGTATACTGTTTTCTTTCATGAGGTTTGTGGGGGAATGAGTTCTTCGGTACTTGGAGTAAATGAAACGGACCGCTTTGCGTTGTATTAGTTCGAGAGCCTCAATGTTTCTTTTTGTGTATGGGTCCCAGACGATTGAGGCATATTTCAATTAGGGGCGTATAAGAGTCAAATAAGTTAGTTTTTTTACAGTAGAAGGAGCATGCTTAAGTTTGTGTCTCAAAAGACCAAGTTTACGCGAAGACGACGCGCAAATATTAGAGATGCGCTTATTCCAGCTGAGGTCGCTGGTTAGAGTGACACCAAGGTTAGACTTATACTCAACAACCTCAGCTAGTGTCTGGGTACCGAATTTGTATGTAAATGACAAAATATTTTTTTGTTGGTTACTCACAAAAAGACGGTTTTGCCTGTATTTAACCTCATCTCCTATTGCTCGCACCAGTTCTAATTGAACTGCCTATTAAAAATTTAGACAAAAAAATTTCACTGAATTTTGAAACTACTGGGACTTAAAGGCCAACTCCGGCGATTATTTGACCATGTCAAGGTTATGGTGTTTCTATGTTCCTGAGGTACTCTTGTCACGAGCCCCATAGCTGAAATGCTCAGGAAGTTTGAAAATAATTTTTAATAAGCTAAAATGTGCAATACCGAAACTGAAACTCAACCGAGCGCCCTGTCTGCGTATGACGCACTATTTGATAGAGCCGAAGGCCCTATACTGGTTTCGCCAGCGCGGAGTATGAAAACTGTGAAATCCAGTTCAGCGAAGCACCAACCAAACACCAAAGAGGAAAGAAGAAAGCATTCCCGTGCTATACTCACGCCAAACACCGCCGCCATCACCTTGTGGAAAGCACAATAAACACTGTAGCGGCCAAAGTAGTGATGCCATCGACTGCGTCACTTCCGTTGACATGCCAAACATGACATCAAACAGAAAGTGTTGTGAATAATTCTGGCAATTGAGGTGAGCTTTTCGAGGCAATCTTTAAAATTTATTTGCGAACGATCAGTGCATCACTCAAACCTGTGATTTGGCATAAAAGACTAATGTTGAATTCCAATGGCGGAGTCGGTGAAGCCGACCGACTTCGCGAGCGAGCACTCGACTCTGGCGTAGAGCAAATCCTCCTAATCCGCAATCGGAACACAACCCACCCTGCTGGAGCAAGGCGGAAGCTGCCGCGTTACCTAGGATACCTTGCGCGTGGTCTCTTCCGCTGTCTGTTTCCCACGTGGTTTACCAGCACCGCCGCATCGTTCGTTTGCTTGTTCAGCGCTATCCACCTGTGTGAAATGGATATCACGCCAAGCGTGCAACAGCTATTGTCCACGATGTCTGCGATGGTGACCACACAGTATGCGGAGCAACATGGTAAGTGTCTCCCCAATTTCAACACTGTGCTGTAATTGTAAGTTGAATGCAACACACGTGTTGCGTGGAGCGATCGTCTGCACGCGCTATGTTCATGTTGCAACGTTGCTCTACTGCTGATGCGATCGTGTCACTGAAACGCATCGCATGCGTCATACCGCTGTTCGTTTGCCTGTCTCCGTGGCGAACGAAAACCTTCGCTGCATTGATTGCACAAATACCGCTGTAAATATACAGCCAAAAGTAAACGTGCGCGCGACGCCGCTGTTCTTGCACGGAACGGCGTCATTAGTAAGAAGCGACTTCCTTTCACTTTAGAATGTAGCCACACGAATAGAAACGAACCACGTTGGTGACAAGCGTGTTTGCTATAAAGGCAATTTGACCGTTCGTCCAAAACAATTTTGTTCTGCCCCCTACTCCACTCCCGCGGCGAGTCTCCCGATTTCAAAAGTCCCTAGGTTGGCAGGTACGCATTTGCGGCGAGATACCTCCAAAGTAACGCTTTTACCGTACAAGCACAACGCCGCGCGAGCGTTTCAGTACTGCACTACTATGTGGCAAGTTATAGTGCACTCGCCTTTCAGTGGAAGCGGCGCAGAAGCCGTTGTCTGCCTTTATATGTCTCGAAGCAACTATAAGCCAGTGTTACGCACCCGAGAATTTGACTCCCAGGAATTTTTAGCTGCAGAGGTAGCAGCGTGAGTGCATGTACTGCTATCTAATGGGTTGGCAATGTTACCAAGGTCAGGACATTGAGCACATCCAAATTAGGAATCGGTCTCAGTCCACAGAAATTACGTTGCTTTTCCTGGAGTGTCACTACCTGTTTCAGGCCTGAAAGATCGTGCTTCATTTTGATTAACAGTCAGCTGATCAGAAACTCTGTGCATCATGATGAGAGTGTGTAATTCAATCAAGAATGTGCACAATGTGTTGAGCTACTGTTGAAGAACTTGCATGCCACCATGTATGCTTACGTGAAATTGTTATTCAAAATTTTGTGTCGTGATGAAATATCATAGCAAACATAGAGTTACTGTTTTGTGAAGCTGTGTTAGGAAGCCTGATATGGCTTAGCTTAATTGCATACATAGTTGCATAAAATTCACATGGTGCTTCAATGTACAGCAATTTGTGTCACAGAACACAAATCATTGGTCGTTATGTCGCTTCATGTATGCCAGCTGTATGAATAACAATGCATTTCGTTTTTCCATTCACAGTGCCGGAACACAGCCAAAAGAGCGAGCAACGCAGTGAGTCCATTTATTTATTTATTTAGAGAATACTGCAGGCCAATTTAGCGGCCCTAGCAGGAGAGGATACAAATGCATTCAAGTAATGAATTATACATGATATATACAGTTAGATCAGTGCAAAGAACACCAAGCACTGTAACGACAGAAATCAAAGTAGAAAAATCAATATCAAGACAAACTAAAACAGGTTGGTGCTTATATATGCCTATAAGCTCTACATTAATACCAACACAGCAGAATACGACAACTCTTTAACATCTGTGTCGGGTGACGTGCAACTGGTAACGTCTGTACAAATTGATTGATATGTGGGGTTTAACGTCTCAAAACCACTATATGATTATGATACGTCTGTACAAATGTCTCAAGCACTTTTTCTTTTCAGGTACAGGCTGTGAGTGGACGGCGGGAGAAACAAAGCTGTTGCTCGACTACTACCAGCAGTATTTTTCCCAAATAGGGCCAATGAAGAAATTTAAAAATAAAAAGGCAATGTTTGACAAAATAGTGGCCAACATCACAGAGGCTGTCAGGGTTCCTAAAACAGGGGACCAGTGCTGCAGCCGCTACAAAACAGTCAAGCGACGAAAAAGAAGCGCTGCAGCACATAACAACAAATTGGGGAATTCTCCTTGCGACGTTTCCTTTGAAGACGACATAGCCAAAATACGTTAGCTAGATGACAGCCTTGAGCCAGAAGAGCTTAGGGACAGCTCTGGAATAGTCTCAATTAAAAGACCGCCCAGCCAAGTGTCAACGAGCCAATCGTCGACAAGCCAAGCATCGAGGAGCCAGGAGTTGACAAGCCAAGGTTCAACTAGCCAGGAGTTGACCAGCACAACGAAGGAACCTGAGCCCAAAATCCGAAACTCTCGGCTTTTAGAATGCTTGAAATGAATCACTTCTTTGATGAAATGAGCAAAATTCAGGAAGAAAAAGAAAAAAAAAAACGAACTGAACGCGAGAATGAAAGAAGGAAGCGTCATAAAGAGAGACAAGAACAGAAGGAGCGCATTCGGCAAGAAAAAGCAAAACAGCATGAAGAAAAAACGAAGCTTTTAAGCCGCTTTCTTGGCTTAGACAATGAATGATTCCAGTGGCCTAAAGTACTATTAGCATGTTGAAATAAAATGTGCAGTGCAATGCATGTGCTTGTGTATATAAAGGGGGCTGCGCATTAGTGCACACACACAGCCTCCCAACCACTGTGGGGAACTAAAGGGCTAGTTCAGACAAAACAGAGAAATATGGTGTTATTTCCCACAATCACTTCGCAGGAGCTTAGTCAAGACCTTTGCACGCTTAATTTCGCCAAGCTTGTGGAAAGCTCGCTCCTCATCAGTTTTTATCACTGTGGTTATCAGTGCAGTTCTCCCACTGAATAGCATTGGGTGCTCCATCATCATCATTATCATGATCTGGCTCTTCATCATCGTAATCGATGCACAAGTTTTGAAGGATACAGCAGCTTATGATAAACTGATTGATCCAGTGGATAGTGTGTAACTCCAGGTACATGAGCTGCCTGAAGCGCTTCTTGAGTGTGCTGAATGCATTTTCAATGAGTACTCGTGTGCCTGAAAACTTAAAATTGAAGCCTTTTTGTTGCTTATTCATTGCACCGTATTCCCTGTATGGTGTCAACAGGTACTCCCGCAGCGGATATGCTGCGTCCCTTAATATATGATAACGGCCCTGACATACTGAAGTTATGTTTTTTGAAAGAGGCGATAAGCTAAACACATGAGAATCGTGCATTTTGCTGGAGGTTCCAGTGAACGCATCGAGGAAGCGCCTCATGTGGTCACAGACGGCTTGCAGCGTTAGTGAAAGGTAATGGTGCCTGTTGCAGTATGTGGAGGCAACCTTGTTGGCTGGGCACTGTATCTTGACATACGATCCATCTGTACAGCAAATAACAGCAGGCATTCCAGACACCTGCAAGCAAGTTGTACTCTTATAATGAGTGATATCATACATGCCTGAGCAAGAAATGAGCATTTGCGAGGAGTTTTAACAGGAAATACTGGTGCTCAAGCCCATTAACTCACAATCACAGCATACGCTTCATGACTCAGCACAATGTATTTTATGTTAAAGATGCGAAATGCAAACCAAATTCAACTTTGACAACTAGTTAAGATAACATACATTGCTGTCCACACCATATACTACACGTTTTCTTGCTATCCACCTCTCTTTTTACTATGGTAAAATGGGAGAGAAAACAAAATAAAGCCTGCGTATGTTTTTTCCTAAAGGGAAATGAAGTACGTAATTGCAATTTAATTCTTAAATTTAAAACCAAACCTCGTCCATATTGTATCGTACATCTGAACAGAAATGACAAAGCATGCAGCATCATCCGCATGCAAGGAATCGACTGCGACTGCAGGAGAGACATAAGTTGAATGTTTCGAACACAACTGGATGAAGCTCGGTATTACCATCACGACCTATCACATTTTTCTTAAAGTCCCACCTCAGCGTAAAATTGAGCTTGAAATAACCCACAATAAAATGTGCACTCGTGTTTGTGATATGATCAATATAGCTTGGCCGGCCAATATTATTGGTCCTCACGATAAATAAAATCAAAACAAACCTTCTCAAAACTGCTAGTGAGGTTCTCCAAGTCTGCGGGAAACTTGATCACCGATGGTCCCAGCGTCATCAGAAACTGCGCTACTCTCTGAAGAACTCTGTACATGGTGCTTTCTGACATGTCGAAACGGCTTGCCACGTCTCGCATGCGGGTTTTGTTGGCCGCGTACCTGCGCAGGGGGACTGCAGGTACCCGGAAGAAAAAAAACAGCTTCAGATCCCACTGCACTGTAAGCAACGGGCTCATAGTCAAATGCGTTCTTGTGCAGGCATCGTACAAAGAAAAAAAAGGGGTGTGAAAGTGGGGAAATGTAACTAACCAGAGAAATGTCAAGAAGTGCGTTTCCGTGGATTTCGCTTGAACTCCTCCGTGTGTGCTCGAAGGGCACATTGACGAGACAGCAAACTCCGCGACCAACTTTTCGGCCACAGGTCGAGCAAGCCTAAAGCGCCTCCGGAACTGCTCAAGAAAAGAAACAAACAAAAACACCACAACGTGTTAAACCTTGAGCATAATGCTTTCCTTCTTTTTTTCTATTTCTTTACCTCGTGGTCCGAGTACTGCCGAACGACGTCCTCGATGAAACCGACGACTTTGGGACTCTTCACGGGAATGCGGAACAACTTGTTGAATTCCTGCTCGTAAGCGCAAGCTTTAGCGTCGCTGTCACTGTCCGACGAATCACTCGTGTCGGTACTTGAGCTTTCCGACTCAGAGCTGTCGCTATCGAGTAGCAGAAGCATTGCCGCACGCTTTGCCGAGGTAGCCGAGCCGTCCATGCCGTCCGCCATTATCAACACAACTCACGGCGCGCCAGCCGCGCCCCCAAGCAGGCAAACGTGTTAAAGGAAATGAGTCACGCTGACTTCCGGTCCACTCCACCGATTTCGGTGGAGCAGTTTTTCCTGCTCCACGGAGAAACTCCCGCTCTGGATCCCCTCCGGCTCTCTCATTGAAACATTTGACTCTTGCTCTCACTCTGTCATTGGAACACACTTGCTCTGAAAGGAGCAGAAAAACTTGCTCCGACTCCGCCATTGGAATTCAACATAAAATGCGCAAAGGAACATACGCAGGGAATTTCATTGAGATTAATTGACCAAGAAAAATCACCGGAGTTGGCCTTCAAACAAGCGCGTGCCTGTATTTAAAGGTTTCACTGAAATGTACCCCATGTTTAAAGAGCTCATAGCGAGAGCATTTTGAAGAATTAAACCATGCGTTCGCGGATGACACAAGAGCTCACCATGAGTGTGTGGGCACATAAATCAAGTGGTTACGGGGATGATGATGCCGCCACAGGAAGGGTTTGCGTGGCAGACCTGGCCGGCAGCAGCTCCGTCTACATGTGTTACATCAAATGATACTACATTACTCATTTATATATTTATTATAGTTTCATATATTACCGTTCACGCTGCTTGATGAACCAATCAAATGAACCTATTAAACAATTAAGTGAAGTAATGACGAAGAAGGTTGTTGGTTCGGATCCTACAGATTTAAAAAGCTCGTCTTCCTGCATCTTTTTAGGGGCGAAGCTCCTGCAGGCGTGGCTTTGTCCATCCCATGTATGTATGTATGTATGTATGTATGTATGTATGTATGTATGTATGTATGTATGTATGTATGTATGTATGTATGTATGTATGTATGTATGTATGTATGTATGTATGTATGTATGTATGTATGTATGTATGTATGTATGTATGTATGTATGTATGTATGTATGTATGTATGTATGTATGTATGCACGTATGAACGTGACCGCCTACAGTTCCACTTTTGTCAACTGCCCACTACTTAATACTTGCAAACATCCCACTACGCCCCGTCACCGATCCATCACTTCACCCACCACAGAGCAAATACTGTTGAAAAGTAGCCAACATGAAATGTGTGATGGTCGTGTACTTGTATCCAGGTGCGCATTAAATAACCATAGATGGTCTCACTGTGTCTATCCGTTGTTTGTACGTGATCGCCTATAGTTCCACTTTTGGAAACTGCCCACTACTACGGCCTTGCAAACATCTCGCTACGCCCACACGCCGACTCACCACTTCACCTTCCATTAAGCCGTTATAAAAAAAAAAGGGAGAACGGAAGCGTCGTATAGCTACACTTACGAATAACAAAATTTCTTGTATAAATATATACAGTGTTTGTAACGTCTTTGATGATGTAGTGTTTGATATTCGCGGATGGTTCACGGTATAGCGATGAAACCCTCCAGCGCTTCGTACCACTCATCATCATTCACTCCGTGGATAAGCTGTGGTTTTTTTGCTTAGATTTTATGTCACAACTATCACAACACAGTAATAAAAATAATAAATAATGCCTTTATACTTCCCTTTTTTATTTATCTGTTAGATTCATTCTGCAGTATCTAACAAAGAAACTAGTTCTTCAGGAAAATTCCCATTTCGACGTTTTTTTTGAAGACCTACAAGTGATTCCAAAAGAGCTGTGCTAGGGAAATTACGTGTCAGTATTACGACAAGAGCTTACTAGACATGAGCCGCAGGAAGCGAAATATTGTCTATGGTGCCATAATGGATTTAAGAGACTTCAATCGCACATGATATGCCATGAGCAAGGCCAATACAATGCCGGTGGAAGGAACTTACTAATGCCGGTCATGATCAACGAACGCAATGCACGTGGAAAGACCCTCGACGTGATGCGTAATGTTCTCGTCACGCTTGCTTGTGCTCTTGGGGAAATAGTGCGCGATTACAGTGAGATGAACTGCAAACAAAAAAAAAAAGAAAAAACAAAAACGGCATAGGCAGTGTCCGATCAAAGGGCGCGATGCGTATCATCGCTGCGTGGAAGCTTCCTGTTACACGACCCTGGATCTCCTCGTATCCAACCCAGTCGAGCAGCCCCTCTCCATTTCCAGATTTATTTCTTCTTTTTAAGTTTTTTATTACGTAACATTTGCGTTCAGTTACGAAAATTGCGGTAGTGCCACGTGGGCGCGAAAAGACGCGGAAAGGAAAGAACGGGTCACAGGCTTCAGGGTTGACTCCGCGTTTCAAGTCCACACAAGGACACGTGCACGAGAGGGCTTGCATATATAAACGGGCTCGCCGGGTGTCCCAGCTGTTCGGCTAGATCTACGGGCATTTCCGCGCTTTGTTTATTTAGGGGCTCTTCAGATCACTCGCTATGAAGGTGCTGCTTGTCTGCGGACTCATCCTGGCTGGAGCCTTCCTTGCCGAGGCGGCCGGTGGTAGGGAACTGTGCGGTGAGCAAACATATCTGTCTTTGTTATTTTACCGTACATACCAGAAATATATTTACCTCCAGGAGTATTTGACAGTGTCTTTCACTTTGGACACAATGTTCTAGAAGAAAAAAAACTCGCGTATAATGAAAACCTGATGGCAAGCACTCCCGAGCTATTTGGCTTGGTCAGACCTTTTTTTCGCGTGTCATATTTACGGGCCGCTGTCATTCTGAAGTTTTATATCCAGGTTGCCTAAGGTAAGAAAGATCTCCAACTATATTTGTGGAAGAAGTCTTACTTTAGGCACTCTAGTAGATGACATTGGGCTGTGCACACGTACGAAGCAAGTATGCGCCTCCTAGTTGCGTTCACCAGCTTTCAGCTGCCCTTTATAAAGACTCGGGTAATTATTGCAGTTCCCACATTTTGAAAACAATTGAGGGTTTTCGAGACATTTGTGCAAACCAAAAATAAACAACTGTAGGTGTATTGTTACTTCGAGAGTTGCAACAGCTCAAACTTTAGCAGTGCTTCCTTCTGCTAGATATTGAGCACAAGAAAGTGCATATACAAGTCACCATTCTTGCTCATTGATGACGATAGAGTGTTTTGTTTTGAAAACATAACAAATTGTGAGTTGTTTCACTTGAAGTAACGAATGCTTGGCACGTGGATATTGGTAATTTTTACCAATATCGCGGATATTGGTAATAATAGGCACTGTGCCTTTGACGAGCTTGATTTTCATGACCCCGGGAATACGTAGCAGGACAACACGAATGCAAAAATATTTGAATGCAGCAATAAGTTTCTTGCATATCCAAGAATTGAAGTGAACAGGCTTGTATTTCTTATTTGAAGTTTTTGTAAACAAACACGCATCTGCCAGGCCTTTAATTTTCTTTTCTCGCGGTGCGAAAACCATGGTTGTTGTGCTGTAGCAACGTAAAGTAGCTGTAGAAATAAAGACAACGTTTACTAGAACCTGGTTCTAGTAACGTTGAAATAAAGGTACTGAAGTCTCAGTGCGTTGTGACAGAATTGAAACTCAGTATTCGCGAGTGCTGTTAGTAAGAGGGAATACCACCGGAATAGTCTTCGGGTAGCAAAACAATCCCACTCGATAAGAAAAAAGTTGTGTTACAAAGTTTTCCGAACGATTGCTCGGTTTCGCGTAAGTCTTAATTAGGGCGAGCTCATACATTACCATTTTGTATCCATGCAGGATAATCAGCTAAAAGTACCTCTGGCTTTACCCGTCTTACTATGCATTATTTCTCTCTAAATATTCAACCTAGCATAGATATATGACTGAGCTGCCTTGACAGCCAAATTCCACGAGTTGTCAGCGCATTATAAGGCTCAAATATTTTATAATTTGGGGAACAATTCGGAATATTGAATTTTTTGCAACATCAGATGTTTCTTTGAATATATAGTTGTGCTAGCTTTCAATTATTTGCTTATACGCGTGAGATCTCCGATGCTAGTTTTCGTATAGAATTATTTCTTCATACAGTCGCCTGTGGTACATGGTCGCAAATCTGAGGCTACACGAAAACGAATAATTTAAACAAGAACGCCCTGCACAATGCCTTGCGTTAAGCTTAGAACGCCTAAAGCGCGTGTGTCGATAAGTATTTCTGGGACAGGGAGAAGGACTTCTTTACTCAGACTCAGGGTCACGTCTCACTTCAGAAATCGATAAGACTTGTTCGGTAACGTTAACCTAGACTCGCGAAGGATGAATTTTGCTGGCACGTTTCTAACGACAGCGTGCCTGTATTTCGTCTCTAAAGTGATATAGCTTATTTGAATCGCACGAACAAGTCCCATAAAAATATCGCGTGGCAAATCTGGTCACGTGATAGTTCTTTCCGTGTTATTTTTCTCGTTTTTAAATTTCTGGCAAGTACCAATTCACAGAGATTTGCAACATTCTGCCGCTTAGATCACTCCATGATAGCCTTACTCTGCGTCTGATTGCCATGGGATTGGTGGCGGAAGCTCTATAAAATATTTTCGCAACGAATACAATGCACGGCCAGTAAACTGGATTGCACGCCATTGCTGTTTGAGTGTCTGGAGCATAGGTCGGCGAACCCACTCATGAGTCGACTCACCCGGACTCACTATGAATCAGATCGAGCCGTGAGTCTGTGTCTGAGTTAGTCCGGCTGAGTAATATTTTCGTGAGTCTGAGTCTGATTGAGTCCTGTTGCAAAAACGTTTCGTGAGAGTGAGTCAGAGAAAGTACGGCTCAGGATAATTTCGGTTAGTCTGTGTCCGAGTGAGTACAAAGCAAAAAAAATATTTATTTTTGAATGAGTCTTAGAGAGTTCTATTTTGTTTTGCTAACCTTCGGTCTGAACAGAGCCATGAATTGTGCAACGTGCCCAAACAGTGCGTGCATATTTTTTCTTTTGCAGGAAAGAACAATGAAGAAATCAAGGCAGTGCTGAAGTGCATGGGAGAGCATCTTCCGGCAGAGGTATTATTCAATCAATCAATAAATCAATCAAATAATTAGTTTATAAATAAATAAATAAATCATTGACTCCGCCTGAGCATACAATGTCGTTGGTTTATGAACCACTCTTTCATAACTATCAATGCAACGTGTAAAATATTTACTCTTCTTACAGCTTAAAGGAAAGGCGGCGGCAGTCATCACCAGCAAAGGAGACAACCTGGCCGAGCTAGTTAAGAAGCAGTGCGAGACTGACAGTGACTTCGTGAGTGCTGACATTCACCCCTTTCTTGTGCAGACATGTTTTTACTATATCGATACGAAAATCACTTCTACAAAAAAAAAAAATAACTGCCGCTTTCGTGTACTACTCAGACGTGAAATATTATAGGATTATTTAGGTCACACCATTCAGTGTTTCAGATATGTTACTGATACAAAAAGAAAGCTTCCAGTAAAGCTTTCTACATAGAGAAATACACTATATAAAGAGTGGCCATGGGAGCCTTTCCGCTGTCCAGCAAGAAAGGGTCTAACCAACCGCTAGACAACATACCCATCCTCGCTTTTACTCTTTCTAAAGACATGCACTAGCCTCCTCAGGAGGACACTAAATACCCAACTTTGGCATCAATTTCTCGCAAGGAAGATATTTTATTAATTAGTGGAATTTTTCATAACCGCTATACATCGTGTCCCGCTGAGTACATTTATTGCCTTACAACAGAAAACAGTAAAGTATGAGTAGAAAGTGTTGTCTTTCTGCCTTTGTTTCTCACAAAGAGGCGTATTCATGTGGTTTAGTTGTGCTGTATACACATAGTCTCTTTGTGGAAGCATGGGTTTGAAGCCTAGTGGTAAATGAAGCCCCTAGAATTTTGTAAAGTTGCGACACTCTCCTCCTCCACTCTCGTTTCTCCGCGGTCTCCTCTCCTTTGCACTCTCCTTTCGAATGTGGCGCCACCTACACTGCTCCTGCGTAGCAGGCGTCTTTTCGCAACGAGAGTGCTCGCCCGGCAGGCAGCGCGCTTAGGGCGTTCGCGCCAGCCGTCTAACTCACCCTTATCTTAACGAGCCTAACGTTGGCCCCCGACAGCTTTGTTTAGCGCCACGCGGTACGCGCACGTGTGATCACGCCTTAATCTAGTCACTTGGCGTCGCAGTGACGAGATGTCAACTTCGTGCGCATCACCCCTTAGTATATGTGTTCTTAAACGTAAATTTGTGATAGTTAGTGAGAACCCCCGTTTATTTTCTTGGTAAATCGTTTAGGACGGCTGTATAAGTTTTAAACAGTATAGAACATCGTTAGACGTTCATGCGCGGCTGCTATGGCTTACCTTTCTGTTAGCTGGCCCGATAGCACCCGATGGGACAGTGTGGCTGTCTTTCCTTACTCAGCGCATTGGTGGTGCAAGCTTTGCCGTATAGAGGGTGCACAATATGTGCAGAGAGCATTCACAGTGACTGTCATGTAGTGAATGCAATAACTGGCGTTGACGCTGTTGACGCGGGATGGCGATGTCGCCGATGGCCAATTTTAGCGTTTGTTGAGGCACCTGAGGACTTCATAATATACCAGAAGGCGCACATTTGATACACTCGAACAGCTGCGGTTGTTTCAAGTCAAGTTTATTGCCTATTTTACACTCAGTTGCATGGTTGGAATGTGACAGGAGGAGGTACCAAATTCAGTGGTTAGACGCACTAGTCATATATCAGAAGTGCACCATGTGGACATATTACACATACGAACAATATCACTGAAAGAATGAGCTAGCGTATGAATGAACTAGCGGGCCGCTATACGCGATTACTTCGCGAGAACTCCACTCGCGGATTAAACCTTCACACGAAATAGCAGCGAAACTATCACGCAAAATGACACGTATCTCTGAGGTTCGTAAACGAAACGCCCAATGACTCGAAGGCATGCACGCTTTGCATAGCTGAATGCTCTTGCATCGCGAGTCCCTCGGCTGATCGGTCAACGTAAAAGAGCCACAGAGAGCAATGCGCTCTGAAACATACGAGCGCGCAACAAAATCCAACGGAGAGTACCGATCTTCATGTGAGTTGTGGCACTCCAGTTTTGTTTAATCAAAACAGCAACGCGAAATCTCTGAAGTTCCGCAATCACACTGTCAGGCGTCTTTACGCCTAAATTCTAGGTGCACAAATCAGTACTGCGAACTCAAACCAGTCGGAACATAACGATAAGCAGAACACGTAAGCATGTATTGTTGACAAAAAAAAAAAAAACAGCCCTCCAAGAAGCGTGAATGAAACCTGAGTGAGTGATTGCGACGTCCTGCACATTTAACTGCTACATGTGTACGGCATTAGAGCAGGCATTGAATTGAGCAAACATCGAACTATACTCATAATGAGAGACGCGAAACTTACTTCGTAAAGTTGATTCAAAAATATCGGCCTGAAATTCTCATTTCCGATTCTACGTAACCATGTCTTTTGTCGCAACTCGTTGCGCTTAACGGGCGGCACCATAAAGAGCTTTCGGCCATCACTAGACTTGTTATGGCAGCGGAAGGCGCAACAACCACTCACAGCTACGAACAGCGACGTCATTCTTGAATGAAAAGTATTTCAGAGCACAGCGCTCACGGAAGAACAAGTTAGTATCCGTCAAAACAGATGCGCTGCACCCCAAGGAGTCTGCGCCTCCGGAGCAAAGATGGAAGTCGCGAGCGATTGTTAACAGACAAACGCTGCGAGCGGTCTCATGTGACAGCATCTGGCCAATACCTACGCGGTGCCAGAGGAGGGGGAAAAAAGAGGAGGTACGTGAATAACCACGTACGTCGCTACTTTACGAAGTTTTAGGGGCTTTAGTGGTAAAGACTCTCGCTTTCGGAGCATGAGGGTACGGGCTCAAATCCTAGCGTCGGAAAGAACAAAAATTATTTCATTTATGCCGAAGACATTATCAGGTCTGACCAACCACTCGTAGCACTGAAAACAGCGCAGTAGCTGGGCCTCAGGGCCCTACGGGAGTGTACGCTCTTTATGTAAGTATATTTCTCTATGGTATCTAGTCGAGATTTTCCCCATCGACAACTCGGTGGAAGCGAGGTAAGCTGGATCAGATGGCTATGGTCCATCATGTATAACTCAAAAAGAATAATTATGTATAATTTAGATGAACAGAAGATGAATGTATAAGTAAGTAAATAATCGAATAAGTAAACGGACGGCAACAATAAAGAGCAGCAGTTGGCTGCATTTGTGCACTAATGTATACCGCCATATGGCGAATAACCAACATGTCCAGCCATGAACATGAAGTGTTAGGCATTACTTTATTGCGTATTTTATATCCAAAATTTTATACCCAATAACGCTTTCATAGAGTCATGTAAACGTAGGCCAAACAGGGCCCTATTTAAAAGTTAGACCTCGAGAACATTGTCATTCTCTGAAGGGTCCTGCTGACCTCCATATAGAGATGCTTTGCAAAAACTGTGGGTAAGCACCGTTCTTTTGTGGCAAATTCCTTTTGATATTTTGGCATAAAAATCAATGAACGCAAGAACTTGTTTAGGTGGCGCATATGCAAAAGGAATCATAGTAATGTGTCAGAGTCCTCTCTATGACTGATATAAAACAGTTATCTTCGAATTGTTTGAAGAGTGGCCCATGGTTGATCCGTCGTTGGTTTTCGTAGGCGTGGGTCCTCCTCACATTCGCTTGTCCCTTTCCCTGTAATGCCTTAGCTCTACGTTTGTTTTCTTGACTCGTCCTTTAAATTAGATGCTTTAACACGAAAGTGTTTTCTGCTGGGGTCCACCACAATTTCACTGCCATATTCAAGTCACTGTTATGACGTAAAATATATGCTACACATATTTAGGAAAAAGCAGAAGAAAAGGATCTGTCGCGCGTCGTCGCACCTGTGACCACTGATTCCACAGCACGAATCGATAACCACTACGCCACAAAACACTCGTTGTCAAGGAAGCTAACGGCAAGCGATTTATATACACCATATACTGTTTGGTGGTCCCCAGAGCTTCGTAACTTCGAGCGAATCTCTGTCGTCAGTAGCGAAATGGCATGAGGGTCTTGCAATGGGTGCGCTCTTGAGGTCGTCACCTGTAGCGTTTTGTTGAGCGCCGCCTCCACGGAGCGTGGTCTCTGAGGCGCGCGCTTATCAGATTCGTGGTTCGGGAGAGCACGAAGGCCACTTCGCTCAACGCAGTCGCAGTCGCTTTCGTCGCTTCAACGCAGTCGCTTTCGTAAACGCAGTCGCGTTTACGAAAGGAACACACTGCTGTTTGTTGCTGTAGCATTTGTTGCTGTAAAATGTCTTGCTGTAGCAATTCTTACTTCACCCTTGTGGCGATACAATGCGTAATAAGCGCTCAACTACCTCTGTAGAGACAAGGTTCATTTTTGTGTTATAACAATTCCTAGAAAGTGAGATCAGCCACATTTTGCTATATAAACCATTGGTAGTCAGTGCCTATTTGTGTACTGTTCTCCTCTTAAGTGTTTTAGTCCATTTTTTTCACGTTGTTCTTTTACACCACACTCAGTGGCTATTGCAGGCCTCCGGAACAGCGTAAGTCATCAATTATTGAAGTAAGGTGACTTAGGTGCCATAAAATTCTACATGTGTTTCGACATGGGTCCTCCTTCTAAATAAATCATTCTGTAATCTAGAATTTTATTTTCATGTGCAGTTTCATAGAACTTGTGTCGCTTATTCTTGTTAATGCAAAAGTTAAACAAACAAAATTTTCAAAATGCATTTTTTGTACTAAACTTTTATGCCATTTTCACAAAAACGCTATTGGTGTGTTGTTTGATGCCACAATAACTGTGTTCGTTCAGGGCGTTTTAAGACGACGCTAAATGTATGCATTGTCTACAGGAGGATTACAGGCTACCCTTTAAAAACTATTTTACGTTGATTTTCTTTGTAGGGGGTACGTGGCCATGTATTAAATTAAAGCACATCTTGGTGTTTCCGTCTAACTCACGAATATAAATGAGTCTTTTCTCCTTGATCTCAATAGGTCGAGTTGCTGGAAACGGTGTTCTCAGTAAGTATTTATAGGTTCATTTGTTCTGCTTTTCTAACACCTTGTTCAAAGGCGTAGTTTCACACACACACACACACACACACACACACACACACACACACACACACACACACACACACACACACACACACACACACACACACACACACACACACACACACACACACACACACACACACACACACACACACACACACACACACACACACACACACACACACACACACACACACGTGTGTGTGTGTTTGTGTGTGTGTGTGCGAGTTTGACATGTTATTACGACTATTTGTAATGCTTTTGGTTTTTCGTGGCACCAGTAATAAAAATAAATAAATAATAAAATGAAGCAAGCAGCAGCTGTGTTTTGTCTTGTATTAATAACATCACGGATTCTGCGTTCCAAAAAGCAGGTTATTATCTTGGGATGCCGTTTTGGGCTCCGAAAATTTCGACCATCTGATGTTCTGTAACGTGAGCTGACTTCACACAGTACACCATGCTCTAGCACTTGTGCTTGTTGTCTTGTGTTACACCTTGACTTGCTTTCTGCGGTGTGCTGTTGAAGCGCACAGACTTCTCTTCATTCTTGCCTCATGCCATAAAAATATTGCTGCTATTTCATGAATTCGTGTACGAACGCAAGCTAAATTAAGCAATCGCGCGACAATTTTGGCTTCCCCTCATTTGACTAAGACTTGTTCACTCGGTGGTTACGTGTTAGCTAAAAGACAGTAGCTGATGAAGTCTAAATAGTGATAATTATATGAACAGTGACAACGACCTAGAAAGTGCCCCCACCGCATTTTTCAAGGATGTTGCTTTTGTATTCCGCAAATATTGCGTAAGTGTGACACAAACAGAGGAAAAGAGAGGCAAAGGAAAGGCAGGGAGGTGAGCCGTGTTGTACGAGGCTTGGTACACTACACGGAGGTGAGGAGTTTGGCGAAACAGCATAGCTATTACTCAAACCGACTTTGAGTTCACAAGACATTTATCAGGTTCGTCAGTGTTTTCGATGCTATGTGATCTTCTTTTCAGGGCGAAGATGCGGAAGCCATTAAGAAGGCATACAGGGAGTGCAAGCCAAGTCGGCGATGAGGCTAAATTGATTAACAACGAGCCCCATAGGACACCCCTCTAAAAATCACCAAGAATGTTTGTATACACGCTGGGACTGTAACACCACAATAAAGGCGTTCGCTTCTTATGTATTACATTTCTTTTCACTAAACGCGATGACAAGCTTGTGATGTTTATATCATGCCTATAGAGACGAGGTAAAAAAGAGATAAAGTAGGCTTTGTGTTGACGTGCCTGAACAAGGCATAGTGCACAACATGACGAAATGAAGCCCACTTGAAATCAGGCAACTCCCTCACCACACACACACACAAAAACCTTGAAATATTGTAAGCCAACCAAGAACAAAGTGAGTGTCCAAATGCAGCCTCATCATACTTTTTGATACCATTGGTAGAACTTCAAGTTCGTATGGCCTTGCTTTTACATGCACTCGGAACTTCTATGATTTTTTTCAGTCATACCTGATTGTGGTAATTTATTATTTATTAGGGCATTTTTCAGAATACCCATGAATAGCTCTCAGTTAATCAGGGAGCAATTTAAATAAATAAACAACAGAAAGAAAGAAAATATATAAGCGGAAGAAATAGCGCTAAATGAATGCAGCAAAAAATAAAAAAATAAAACAGAGGAACAATCAAGGACCAAAGTTAAACGGCCAATACAAGAACTAAGAGTGCCAAGGTCATACGGAGTGTACTTTTTTGTATTGCAATACGTGCAATAGCCTAATAGGTTTAAAGAAACTGCCTCATTGCTTCACAATGAACAATGAAAGACAACTGCAGCTGAATAAAAAAAAAGAAAAAATGACGATGCCAGTAATCACTTGGATCTAACGTAAAAAGGAACTGGTGTGTTAGTAGCTACAAAAACTTGTTTTGATAATATTATGTAGCGTTCTAACGAACAAAAAGAAGAGTTCAAGGATTCACGAAACGCCATTGCAATATATATGAACGACGCGCGTATTCAGAACCCAGATCGTTCACTCAACAATACATATACATCCATTATATCATCCGGGTTGATTTATTAGCTACATGTTTAGAAATTCGACTTTTAGGCACATTTTTCTCAACTCTACAGCTCTTTTAGGTAATCTCAGTTAGCCAACCCAAAACTTCTGTCGTCGACAAAACATGGAAATGCAGCGAGGCCTGTTGAGCTATAGTGGACCGAGGATTGGAGCATCATATCGTTTTAACTTCGGCGCTGTAATGTAGTCGCGCACAATAACCGCGCAATTCTGAAATGTCCGACCTTCCTGTGGTTAGAAATATGACAGGTCTCTCAAGGACCGCGGCGATTCGCCCTGCTGAGAACGCGTTCACCACTTGAATGTGTTCTGCCATCATTAGAAGAACGGCATCATAGGGTCAAGTCGTTTGTTAAAAAGTCTGGTACAATGCAAAAACATATTGCAGATGGACGATGATATCAATTGGAAGAATATGAAGCACCGGGTTCCATCTGAAAGGTAACATTTGATTCGTTTAAAAACTTTTCAAGGGAACTTCCCCGGTGAGTGTAAGTATGAATGAGAGCAAAACAGCAGAATGCGTAATACTTGAGACAGAAAACAAAGAGCACAGAAGAAAAGGTAGGGAGGTCAAGCTGTCTAGGATAAGCGGTTGATACTCTACACGTTGGAAAAGGATGGAATAGTTTGAAAAAAGGAGAGTAAACAGATAAAAGGGGCAGAAAGCACATCACACAGCACATGCACAAGCGCATAGTCAGTAAACTCCATCAGCCTGGTGCAGAACGCAGATTCCAAATGCAAAAAAGACGCAGTAAAAGTTCTAAAGCGCACTGCGCCGAGATCAGATGGGATACCCATCGGTCACGTTAATAAAGTTTGATATAGCATTTCGGAGGCGCCGTTGAAAGCCACAGAAAAATGCTTACAGGAGAGGCGAATACCGGACAAATGGCAAAAAAGTTGAATTTAATCTGTAAAGGTGAGGGAGGAAAGCATAACATTCCCTCGTATAGAACGCTGACCATTATAACATCGATATTTTACAGGTTGGCGATGCAGGCAGTAAAATTAAAAAAAAAATAGAGATGGCACCGGAGCATAACCATATTGTGGGAGAACTTTAGAATGTATTTCGAGTCTAGAAGTGGTTAGACGATAACTTATTTCTAGTTTCTCAGTATATAGAATCATAAAAAATCACCGTCATACCCACAAAGTGAATGATGTTAGAGGAGCGTGCTTGGAGGTGCATGGGACATTTCTTGGCGAAACCATTTCTCCGATTTTGAGCAAGAGTGTTTTTGCTGGGGTCTACAATATTGCTTATCTGCGGGTTAAAGGGTTAAAGTGTTCACTTTCGGTCTATGCTCAGCGCCAGCTACTTTCCAAAGAATGATGGATACGGTTCTCATGGGGATCAAATGGCGATCATATCTTCTTTACCTTGATGACGTCGTGGTTTTTGCACACACGTTTGAACAACACGTCCAATGCCTTCAAGCAGTTCTTCAGGCAATTAAAACAGCGGGGCTTTCCCTAAAACCCGAGAAATACCATTTTGTATAAGAATAACTGAAGTTCCTTGGTGATGATCTTCCCAGATCCGGAGAAAACCCGCGCCATTGCCGCCTTTCCCGTGTTTACAAAGAAGCGCAACCTACGCCGTTTTCTGCGGCTTTGTGCGTATTACAGGCGCTTTCTCAAAAACTTTTCGAAGATTGCTGAACCCCCCAACAAGCTTACAAAAGACATTGTCTCGTTTGTTTGGGGTCCCGATCAGTGCCATGCGTTCGACAGCCTCCGAAACCTTCTCCAGGCTCCACCTGTTTCCTAATGAAGTCGCGCACAATACCCGCATATATATTTGCATTTTGACGAAAGCGCCGACATGGAATTACGCACTGACGGCAGCAACGTTGGACTAGGAGCGGTATTAGTTCAGTGGCATAATGATGTAAAGCGCGTAATTGCCTATGTGAGCAGAACGTTATCCCTAGCGGAGAAAAAACTATTCTGCAACCGAAAAGCAATGCCTCGCGTTGTCTGGGCCACAACAAAGTTCCGCCCATACCCTCAATGGCCGCCCATTCAGGGTAGCTAGCGACAACCATATCTTTGTTGGCTCGCGAATCTCAAAGATCCTTCAGGTCGTCTAGCAGAATGGAGCCTTCGGCGACAAGATTTCGATGTCATCATCGTCCACAAATCTGGGCGGAAACACACTGACGCCGACTGTCTTTCAAGTGCACTGGTCCAAAATTTCAACACTGATCTTGAAGATGACGACACTTTTCTTTCTGCCGTATCAGCTACCAGCTTGGCTGAGCAACAGCGTCATGACTCGGAGCTCATCCCGCTCATTGACAACCTGGAAGGGTGCAATTCCCACATCCTCCTCGAAGCTTTGCACGCTCGCTATCCTCATTTTGGTTCCGCGACGAAGTGCTTTATAAAAAGAACTTTCATCCTACACAAGCTATGTATCTGCTTGTTGTGCCTACCACGCTTCGAGGTGAGATTTTACGTGCGTGTCTTGATGAGCCATAGTCTGGACACCTCGGCTATACGCGCACGCTGCAACGAATTCAACGCCCCTACTACTGGCCACGTCTCGCAAAGACTGTGAAGCACTTAGTTCGCACATGTCACGACTGTCAGTGACGTAAGATTCCACCTTCACGACCAACGGGACTACTGCAACCAATAGGCCCACTGAAGGCGCTTTTTTCATCAGATTGGCATGGACTTGCTGGGGTCCTTCCCCAAGTCTTCGTCTGAAAACAGGTGGATTGTGGTCACTACTGACTACTTAACACGCTACTGCGAAACAAAGGCACTTCTAAAAGCCACCGCAGCAGACGTTGACCAACTTTTTGTTAACCGCATCGTCTTACGTCACGGTGCGCCAGCTGTCGTCATAACTGATCGTGGGACAGCTTTCACCGCAGAGGTGCTGCAGGAAGTTTTGCGATTAAGTGGCACGGAACATCGTATAACAACGACTTACCACCTGCAAGCAAACGAACTGACTTAACGATTCAATAAAACGATTGCAGACATGCTGTAAATGTATGTGGACATCGATCACAAAAATTGGGACGCCATCTTTCCTTACATAACTTTTGCGTATAACACTGCTGTTCAAGAAAGTACCGGTTTCACACCTTTTCGTCTAGTTCACGGTCGCGAGGTTACGACGATGCTCGACACCATGCTCCTGCCCGACAACTTAGGAGTTTACCGCACGGATGCCGCCGAATTCGCACAGTGCACAAAAGAGGTCCGTCAACTTGCTCGTCACCGTATTGAATATCACCAAACTGCAGACGCGCACCGCTACAATCTTCGTCACCGTGAAGTAATTTTCAAGCCTCGTGATGAAGTCTGGGTGTGGACCCCTATCCTACAGCGTGGCCGTTCAGAAAAGCTTCTTCGCCGCAACTTCGGCCCTTAAAGTTCGTACGACGTCTCAGCGGCGTTACTTACGAGGTTCTCTCAGAACGCACTTCGAGACGTTCCCGTCGCCCCCCCACCCCCCCCCCCCCCCACAAACTGAAGTCATTCACGTTTCACGGCTCGAACATTACTTTTCGCGTTGTGAATCACCAGTGGAGTGACTGACTGTATAGGTAACTTCACGTTTTTCTTTTTATTTGTTTCGTCTTTTCCTCACATTCTTTCCCATTTTTCTTATTTCTCATTTGACTCTTGACTCCACAACCAACTATACGTTATTCCGCCTTACGCCTTTAATTTTGCTTGCATTGTGTTTTTCGTCTCATTTTCTTTTTTTGGCATTCATGTAGTACAGCATCTAGACGATGCTTCTTGGGAGAGGAGGTAATGACGCATGCCACAATTGATGAATGAGCCGCTGTGGCTCATACTTGTTTTGGGCTGAGAAGAAAAAGAGAACATTTTCGTTGCTCTGGTTCAGGTGAACTGCGGGCTGTAGGTCTTGTGTTGCTTTTGGCTTGTGACAATATATATATATATATATAGGCAAAAAAGGGGCGACGAAACTTTCGTGGAAGCGTCTTTACTAAACGTTTTCAGCTGGTGGACCAGCCTTCGTCAGAGTAATGTGACAACAGTTCATACGTGGCTTTAAAAGCTCCTTTCAGTAACAGGTCAGCGCCATCTGCTCTGGTTAGCATTACAATGCGCATCATAAAATGTCAAGTACTTCAGAAAAAAAGAAAAAAAGACAAAAATACGAAAACCAGAAGGGTACATACATACTAAAGACACAGTTAAAGATTCCGTTACATGTAGAATGACGTGATACCATGCTTATACGTAGTTAAGAGATGTGTAATGACATTGCTTGGCAGCATAAGAACAATCTTAGTGATATGTCAACGTATAATGGAAGCCACTGTGAAATGATTGAAGATAATAAAAAATAAAAATAAAAAGGGCAGACATAGAAGGCATGATTTAGGTGGTACAATTTGAAACCAGTGCATCATCGCTCTTAATCTATGGAAAGACAGGTCAGTTTTCCTTTGTTTTCGTTGATTCCAGCTGAAACAGTGTTGAATTTATGAATGAGATATGATTCGCGCAGTTCACGATCATGGCTGGTGCGGAATCCCGATTCTAGTATCGTGACTTTGAGGTTACTAAATGAGTGGCCGGGCATGTTCACATGCTTTGATAATGGAAGGTTTGGTTGGGTTTTAGCATGCGATCTGTGATTGTTGAAACGTATTCTGAATGGGGTTTCAGTGTGGCCTATGTATTGCATATGGCAGGTGCCACACTCAAGTAAATACACTACATTGGATGAATCACAATTAAAGCTTCCCCTAATTGTGAAAATGAATTGGTTAGATGTGCTGGTGGCTGTTAATGACGGTTCTATGTGAGGACAAACTTTACAACGGGGTTTGTTGCAGCGGCTACAACCAGTACGGTTAGTAGTAGCAATTTTAGATGACGTCAGGATGTCACCTATGTTTTTTGAGCGCCTATACACTACTCGAGGGGGTTCAGGAAAGACCGCTTTTAGTCTGTCGCTTTGGGTGAGGATGTTGTAATGGTTACGCAGTATACCTTGAACTTTGGGGATGGACGCTGAGTGTGTTAGTACTAAATTGGCTGACTGAAGCCCGTTGCTTTTTATGCTACCTTTTAAACAGTCCATTCGATCGCGTCCTCTGGCTCGGTGTATCGCGTCGTCAATAATTTTTTCTGGATATTTTCGCTTAAGAAGCTTCTTTTTCAGATCATGGCAGCAAGAATTGAAATCTTGATCTTCAGAGCATATGCGCCTAAAGCGCTGTGCCTGGCTATATAGAATTCCAGTCTTCCAATGGCGCACATGGCTACTTTCAAAATGAAGAAACTGCTGATTATCGGTTGGCTTTTTAAAAAGCTTCGTAATTAGGCGTCCATGGGAAATGGTAATCCTGACGTCGAGAAAGGCTACAGACAAGGGTGAGTAAGTATGAGAGAATGTTATAGCGGGATGTACCTGGTTGAATTTCGCTATAAAGTTTAGAAGTTCTGTTTCACCATGTGTCCAAATAAAAAATATGTCATCGATGTAGCGTTTGAAATGCTCAGGCTTTAGTGGCACACTCTTAAGAAACGAGTCTTCGAGCACTCCCATGAAGATGTTTGCGTATGTAGGGCCTATCTTTGTTTTGACGCTCTTAAAAGTTTAAATGCACGTGATGATATTATCATAAAACCAGCAGACAAGGGCGGCTCGATTGTGATAATGGGCAAAGAAAGTTACATAAAAGAAGCCGTACGACAGTTATCTGACACTGCTTTTTACAAACAACTTCCCGCTGATCCTACCACTGACTTTCTTGTCATCATAAAAGACACCATTAAGGCATTAGTAAAAAAGAAAAGGGTTGACGATAAGACAGCACGCAGCCTCATTCCGCTTAACCTTGTTGCCGGAAGACTTTACCTGCTCCCAAAGATACACAAGTCAGGAAATCCAGGCCGTCCCATTGTTTCGGGCATTCGAACAGTAACAGAAAACATATCTCGTTACACTGAGAGTTTGATAAAATTTCTTCCGCCCACATTCGCTTCCCTTGTTAAGGATACCAACGATTTTCTTAATGGTATATCACACCTAACAGTGCCTGATGGTTCGCTTCTGGTGACGATGGACGTCACCTCCCTCTACACTAACATACCCCACAAGGACGGTATACAGGCTGTTTTAGATTCATATGACCACTCGAAATCTGACAAGCTAATTGACACGTCAACTCTCGAAACACTGCTGAAGCTCATTCTCGAGTTGAATAACTTCGAATTCAATGGCTCTCATTACGTACAGATCAGTGGAACATCGATGGGTACAAAGATAGGCCCTACATACGCAAACATCTTCATGGGAGTGCTCGAAGACTCGTTTCTTAAGAGTGTGCCACTAAAGCCTGAGCATTTCAAACGCTACATCGATGACATATTTTTTATTTGGACACATGGTGAAACAGAACTTCTAAACTTTATAGCGAAATTCAACCAGGTACATCCCGCTATAACATTCTCTCATACTTACTCACCCTTGTCTGTAGCCTTTCTCGACGTCAGGATTACCATTTCCCATGGACGCCTAATTACGAAGCTTTTTAAAAAGCCAACCGATAATCAGCAGTTTCTTCATTTTGAAAGTAGCCACGTGCGCCATTGGAAGACTGGAATTCTATATAGCCAGGCACAGCGCTTTAGGCGCATATGCTCTGAAGATCAAGATTTCAATTCTTGCTGCCATGATCTGAAAAAGAAGCTTCTTAAGCGAAAATATCCAGAAAAAATTATTGACGACGCGATACACCGAGCCAGAGGACGCGATCGAATGGACTGTTTAAAAGGTAGCATAAAAAGCAACGGGCTTCAGTCAGCCAATTTAGTACTAACACACTCAGCGTCCATCCCCAAAGTTCAAGGTATACTGCGTAACCATTACAACATCCTCACCCAAAGCGACAGACTAAAAGCGGTCTTTCCTGAACCCCCTCGAGTAGTGTATAGGCGCTCAAAAAACATAGGTGACATCCTGACGTCATCTAAAATTGCTACTACTAACCGTACTGGTTGTAGCCGCTGCAACAAACCCCGTTGTAAAGTTTGTCCTCACATAGAACCGTCATTAACAGCCACCAGCACATCTAACCAATTCATTTTCACAATTAGGGGAAGCTTTAATTGTGATTCATCCAATGTAGTGTATTTACTTGAGTGTGGCACCTGCCATATGCAATACATAGGCCACACTGAAACCCCATTCAGAATACGTTTCAACAATCACAGATCGCATGCTAAAACCCAACCAAACCTTCCATTATCAAAGCATGTGAACATGCCCGGCCACTCATTTAGTAACCTCAAAGTCACGATACTAGAATCGGGATTCCGCACCAGCCATGATCGTGAACTGCGCGAATCATATCTCATTCATAAATTCAACACTGTTTCAGCTGGAATCAACGAAAACAAAGGAAAACTGACCTGTCTTTCCATAGATTAAGAGCGATGATGCACTGGTTTCAAATTGTACCACCTAAATCATGCCTTCTATGTCTGCCCTTTTTATTTTTATTTTTTATTATCTTCAATCATTTCACAGTGGCTTCCATTATACGTTGACATATCACTAAGATTGTTCTTATGCTGCCAAGCAATGTCATTACACATCTCTTAACTACGTATAAGCATGGTATCACGTCATTCTACATGTAACGGAATCTTTAACTGTGTCTTTAGTATGTATGTACCCTTCTGGTTTTCGTATTTTTGTCTTTTTTTCTTTTTTTCTGAAGTACTTGACATTTTATGATGCGCATTGTAATGCTAACCAGAGCAGATGGCGCTGACCTGTTACTGAAAGGAGCTTTTAAAGCCACGTATGAACTGTTGTCACATTACTCTGACGAAGGCTGGTCCACCAGCTGAAAACGTTTAGTAAAGACGCTTCCACGAAAGTTTCGTCGCCCCTTTTTTGCCTACAATACGTCGGGTCCAGCGTGAATGACGTTCAAAGAACCTGGTATATATATATATATATATATATATATATATATATATATATATATATATATATATATATATATATATATATATATATATATATATATATATATATATATATATATATATATATATATATATATATATATATATATATATATACTGCAAGCTGGGGAAGAGTTTTACAGAAATGCGGAAAGAAACGTTTCGGCTCCCTGCAATTCGAACGTGCCAACATAACATGAAACCTCCCCCCCTCTCCATCTCAAGAACGAACAAAATGTATAGGAGGGAAATGTTCACCACTGGTGTAACCCCCAGTAAACAGTTCTTCAGATGCAACCTCAGGGGCCTTCAGCTGCCATTGTCGTTCAAAGCCTACAGTGCGACCATAACTGAGTAAACGTACTTAGCAGACGTGAGAGGGGCCCTCGTGCACACTCAAGCCCCACCTGCACTTACACCCCGCAGAACCTACTCCAGGCCCCCCCCCCCCCCGTCTTCAACTCCCCCCAACACACACACATTCACACACACACCACGGCGCAACATGACTTTGCGCATGTCTTGCGCAAAGCCATGCATGTTCTTGAGGCAAATGCTCCTGATGAAAAAATTTCTTAACCGAAAATTGCCTGGCACCTTCGTACTCTATAAACGTCAGACTCTGGAGTTTTGCAGACACGCAGCGCGACCTGTCGACGTAGTTTTGAGTTTTGAGTAGTGCAAAGCCGCACTCCCTTGCACAGTTTCCGGCGTAACCAGGTGCAACTACAGCCTGCGAAGCAACGATTGAGCTAAATATAAGGTGTATTTGCTCACTGAACACTAAGAAAAAGAGGTACGAATTTCTCTCTGTTAGTCGGACGCGTCACCGAACCGCCATGAAGTGCTTGCTGGTTCATTCGCCAGAACGAAGGTGATAACAAGAGCAGACGCAACAGCTTCACTCTCTAGGAAAAAGATCGCATTCGACGATGCTGTTGCGTTGTGAATTGCCACGGACGTAAAGAACTTCAGTTTTGCTGATTTCCGCAGCTTTCGCGAAGAGAACAACGAGAGCGCTGGATACGGGCCGTCGTGAACGTGTATGCTAAGTGAATTACTGGCGTTCTTCCCAGCCGGTCGATGATAAAGTGTGATAATGTAGGTCTCCTGCTATTGTTCTGAGTAGCCTTGGTGGAGAACCGCGGAAACTTTGATTACGGAGCTTAACAAAGCCTCTGACCGTGGTGCGCACCGTGAAACAGCGAGACAGGGGACGCGCGCGATAAACATCGCAGATGCCACGATCACCGATAATCTTAAGTTGTCGCCACCACACAGCATTACGCACGTAGGGCTTTGAAGGCTCCAAGTTCTGACTTTAACAAGGAAATGCGAACACGTACGTCACACAGGTAAATCACAACATGATCACGACCACAATCATGTTTTTCTTGCCATTGGTCTCCGCGATTGCCGGAGCTATCTCTGAGGGGCCTTGGTTTTGCCTTTTGGTGCTCTCTGACAAAGTGGACACGCATGTATCCCCATTTGCAGTATATACAAATGGAAGGCAACCATCGACAGTTAAACCCACGGGAAGCGAGAGATTGATGGAGAATGCAACTACAAAGACCAAAATCGTCAAGGCCATTCGTGCCATATAAAGCGAGCTTTGAACCACTGATCATAAGCGCGATTTTATATGTATATACTTCATTGTTTTGGCATAAAGTTTATGCAAAAGTTTAAGGCATTCAGGCGTTAAAGAACGCATGTCGGAGTGGTTGCCTAGAACTCGATGTCAAGTGATGCTCGCTTGCACTAAATTGCAGCACACCGATATAACTAAAACATTTTTTTTTGCGTTGTAATCGCAGTTCGTTTTGATGCATTTCCTACTTTTCTGAAGCGAGTTTGAATTGTCGGAGGCTTGCGAGGTCTTTGATTTTCAAGAAACCGCGCCTTAAGACAAACAAAACAGGAGGAGCTATGCACGTTCGCTTGCAGAAAGCTCACTTTGTACTACCCATTTACGGCCGGAGCGGTGATGAGGGCACTGGTGGCGGTGTTTTTCGCAGCGCCGCCTGGGCCGAGTCTGACGTCTATAGATTGCATTTAAGCTTGAAGATTCCACCAGGATGGCAGATTGATTATATATTGTGCTAGCCATAATCTTATTCATGTTTGCAGGATACAATCCACCCACCTAGATGACATCTCATTGTGTACATACTCGCACATATACAAACGCCATTGCTTGCTAATATAAGACCAGATAAGTATTGATGTCTGCTTCGCGTATGAGGCCGACACGACCGCCACACGACAACAGGCTGGTGCGCATCTCGCGCACGCCAGGTGGTGCCATCTCCAGAAAAAGTGCGAGAATTCTTGCTTAAAATACAAGAGCGTGCTCGTTGAATTCAAACGAAGAAAGATATGATGCAATGCCTGCCTTGGTGATGTCGCCATTAATTATTTAAATTAGCAATTTATTATTCTACGAACATACCAGTATTGCCTAAATAAGACAAAGCCTATAAAATTCCAAGCGATTACGTTTGTTGTTTGTTTGGTGCGTATTTAGAGTATGTAATGCGGTCTTGTACGAAGAGCCCACTGGCAAAAGCGACCCGTAATCCGTTGCACTTATTACATCTTCATAGACGTTGTTGAGGCTGTCGTTCTACGCTTTCCTGCTTAGCGTAAACCACGAAAAGGCCTAAGGCCCTCCCACAGTAGACTACCCTGTACTCTGAATCGTCTAACATTTGTTATTAGCACACAAGCTAGAGAATTTAATGTAGCGATGGGCATTTGAAAATTGTCATCAATTACGCCTTTGAATTGTAAATGATTTCGATGGGTGCTTTAAAAATTACGTTTCATTGTTTGAAAAGCATTATTAGCATAGGGTAACATAGGCTGATTTGGGTTCGCAGCACACCAAACGGGTGTGATGAACCTTTGCAGTCTCAGAGATGGGAAACCGCAGAAGAGGATGTCTCGAAGGCTATTTTGTAGTAACTAGGAATACTATACAGCCTCTGAGACCACTTATACGTGCGTGCTCGTCTGTGAGGCCATACTTTAATTTTTTGTTGCGTCGTTTGCATACATCAATGAGCTTCGTGTAAGCTGCACAGCTAGAGCAACAAGCACACGATGCCAATGTGTGCCTATGCACACATTTTAATTAAAGTAGGAGATTCATTGGAGGAGCAATAACTTTTATTTTCAAATGATATCTTTGGTAAGCACAGGCCCACTTTGTTCATGTTTGATAAACGCATGCAAAAAGAGAGGTTCATTGTGCTGCGAGACACAAAAATACAGCTGCCATATCGTGATTATGAGCTACAGAAAAGAAATGAACATATAGGTAACAATACATAAGGAGACCCGCACAAGAGCACAACTGCAGTAAACGCACACAACTACACATACAGCGCACAACGCGACACGACAGTAGTTGCCTCAGCATTTGACTCCGGCATGAACCAAAAAATAAATGAAAAAATTTCTCTACGTTTTTTTCCACCTTCGCACTGATTACCTCCTACACACTATACATGACTCTTTGGCGAAAAACAGTCACAAGCAGTTGCCGCAGCAAAAACAAAACAATTTTAGGTGTCATGCAAGCAGTTGCCGAGGCAGAAGTTTTCACTCCATGGAGGAAGGAACAACTCATTCCTTCTTCCGTGAGTTTACTCAAACGTTAAATCTTAGCTTTAGCTATCAAACATTTATATAGATTCACCACTTCTTTCTTATAGCACTCGTAAGAGCTTTAAGTGAGTTGAGAACGGCACAGATAGAGATACTGAGCATAGCTGCACTTTTTACAAAATCTTACTCATGCACTGAAATCGAATACATGTAGCGGCACAAAGAAAACATAACAACGCGAGTGGCGCCACAATTTCTTGAACCAAAAAAGAATTTTCTCGCAAACGTCCTGCAAATCATTCCAAACAGTTTCCTTTCGTGTGAAGTAATCCAAAAAACAGTACGCGAAGTGAAGAGCATAAAAAAGATCTCTGCGTCGAAGAGCACAATGCTAGAAATGTTAGGTCAAGACTTCAATTACAAATACAGTACGCAATTAACCAAGTATTGATGGCATTTGTACCTATAGCAGCAGCTAAGCTCAGAGGCAGACGAAACAATTGAAGACCAGTACGGACGTCGGGCGCGTAATCGCACATCTTTTATGGCATATCCCTGCTGCTGCCCGTACTTCTTCATTGTCGCAAATGCTCATGAACACGGAGCGTGACAACGTTGCCGCCGCGTCGACGCCATGTGCACTTCTCTCGCATCCGATTCATTCTTTATCCCAGCCGAATCACTGCGTGTTCCAGCCTGACGATATCGCACCGTACCATCCCAAACGGCAAAGACGGATTCAGGCCTCAGGCAGCTATCACAGTCGCAAAAACACATAGACGTATAATGCACTTCAAAAGGTACTGCAGTAACTAACTATTACGCGTGTTTCCTGAGTGTTGTGCTGCCATATGAGGGATGGGGTGAAGCTGCGTAGCTGCGCAGCTTTTGGCCCGAATGATCACTCTTGCAATTTTTATGTTACTCTATGTTAACAGTGTCTCGACCAAAGTCTTACTATCGGACACGCGTGAGATCGTAAGTGCGCATATGCGCCTGCATGAAAATTTGCACATTCGCCCAATCGACACATGAAGCCCGTCATCTTTCGGTAACGTCATGCATTGAAGAATCAGGGGCCATCATCTTTGATCAATTTGGCAGCAGGTTATATTTCTTTGAAGCACCGAGATCAGAGGTGTTTTTAGCGATACAATAGTGAAAAAGACACACCAGAGACATGCCGCGTGGCTGAGGGTTACGAAATCACGCGAAAGGAAAAGCAGAAACAAGGAGTAAGAGGAAGTAATTAATAAGGTTGTCCTCTTTATCCACGTATCTGTTTGATATTGTGACGGGACGAGGTCTTGGCTTACAGGATAGCGTCCACCAAGAATCGGCAGCCAAACAAGATGTCTGAGTTGCTTCTCGCGCAAGCGCCTCTCGCACAGGCGTCTTCTTCATCTTCGCTAAGTGCCACGCTTGCTCCTGTGGATGATGCACCGTAACATCACTCCCCTGCGGCGGAAGCGCGGTCACAGCGCTTAGTACGGCGGCGACGAACGAGGAGGGTGATACGGTTTCAGTCTGGAAACGTGTACAACGTCTGTCTGGAGTGAGGTAATCGAAGAGGCATTGTTTAGGGGTGCGATCTCGTAGCTCACGTCACTAAGTTGTCGTAACACTTTGTAGGGGCCATGGTAGTGCGATAGTAGCTTCTCTGATAAGCCGACTTGGCGGTTTGGTGTCCAGAGAAGTACCAGAGACCCCGGCGAGAAGCGCACGCTTTGGTGGCGACTGTCATAGCGGTCTTTTTGGTGCGCTCGCGACAAGTGCAGCCGATCACGGGGCAAGCTGACGGGCTGCATGGGCTCGAGAAACGACATCGCTGGCGTACTCAGTAGACAAGGGGGCAGCCGAAGGAAGGAGGGTGTAAAATGGTAATGCTGGATGTCGGCCAAATAGCAAATAAAACGGCGAATAACTAGCTGTGTCGTGCCGTGAAGAATTGTACGCGAACGTGACAAAGGGGAGTGCTTTGTCCCAGTCACGGTGATCTGGCGAAACGTACATTGACAGCATCTGCGTCAGCGTTCGGTTCAGACGCTCGGTCAATCCATTTGTCTGTGGACGATAAGCGGTGGTAAGCTTGTGCTCAGTGGAGCAGGCGCGGAGAATGTCATCCACAACACGTGAAAGAAAGTACCTTCCTCGATCAGTAAGCAGCTGCCGCGGAGCACCGTGATGAAGAATGACTTCATACAAGAGAAAGTCAGCCACGTCAGTGGAACAGCTTGTCGGCAGTGCTTTAGTGATGGCAAAGCGTGTGGCGTAGTCTGTGGCGACTGCAACCCATTTATTTCTGGAGGTGGACGTAGAAAACGGGCCCAACAGGTCAAGGCCAACACGGAAGAATGGTTCCGTCGGTATGTCAATGGGCTGTAGGAGGCCAGACGGTAGCACAGAGGGGCGCTTGCGGCGTTTGCAGCGGTCGCAAGCAGTGACGTAGCGAACCACAGAACGATACAGTCCGGGCCAGAAAAAGCGATGTCGCTGTAAGAAATGGACTTGAAGACGCCGAGGAACGGCAAAACAGAACTGAAGAAGACGAACGGCAGGTGGCGCGAAGGTGACAACAAGAAATGAAGAATAGAAGGCACGTGCGATTACGAGTCAACTGTGCGCCAATCAGCTGATGACCAGTGGTGGCCCATAGAGGTGGCGTGCCACGATTGGGCCACGTGTGATCATTACGTGGCAGCAGGCTTTGTGGCTGGGGACGAGCCGGAGCAGCGGCAGACGGGAGACAGCGGGCCGAGGCGTCGGACACAGGCGATCCAGGTTCCGGCCAGGGAACGCGGCCGTCCACGCTGCTGCCGTCCAACCACCAGCTGGGGCGGCATTGCCGGCACGAGTACTGCATCTCGGGGCGCGGCCTGGCCTGCTGTTCTCTTCCTTGCCGAGGGCATCGCGGATCTCGGCGAGGCGTCTCCACGGTCAGCCGTTCGACACAGCGATGAACGTGGCCTGGCTAATGGTCACGGTTGCGTCGAGCATCGCGTCTCGGCGCATGCTCTTCGCTGGACGGGCTGGCCATGCCCCGCCCCGAGATGCAGTACTCGTGCCGGCAATGCCGCCCCAGCTGGTGGTTGGACGGCAGCAGCGTGGACGGCCGCGTTCCCTGGCCGGAACCTGGATCGCCTGTGTCCGACGCCTCGGCCCGCTGTCTCGCTGTCTCCCGTCTGCCGCTGCTCCGGCTCGTCCCCAGCCCAAAGCCTGCTGCCACGTAATGATCACACGTGGCCCAATCGTGGCACGCCACCTCTATGGGCCACCACTGGTCATCAGCTGATTGGCGCTGATGACCAGTGGCTGACCATCAGCTGATTGGCGCTGATGAAACTTTTTAGTCGCACACGATCGTAGGTACGAGAGATGCCTAGGTGACCGGCTGTAGGTACGTCATGTAGTTGTTCGAGAACGCTGGTACGCAGGTGATGGGGAAGCACGAGTAGTAATTCCGGGCCATCAGCGTTGAAGCTGCGACGGTACAGAATGTTGTCGTGCAGTTCGAACAGGCGAATGGAAGGGTCTGTTGGAGCAGAGGTCAGACGCTCGATGATGGAGAGTAACGACGGGTCACGTCGTTGTTCGGTGGAGATATCACCCAAAGCGTGGATGGAGAGAATGCAGGGGTCTAAATCAAGGTCTGTCAAGTCGGGCGTTTCTACCGGATAACGTGACAAACAGTCTGCGTCTGTGTGGAGGCGTCTCGACTTGTAGTGGACCACGAATGAGTATTCTTGCCGACGGAGCGCCCAGTGACCAAGACGTCCAGATCAGTCCTTTAGCGATGACAGCCAGCAAAGAGCGTGATGGTCCGTAACAACGGAAAAGTTCGGCCATACAGGTAAGGCCTGAATTTCGCCACGGCCCACACTAAAGCTAGTCATTTACGCTCAGTGATGGAGAACTTCCGTTCGGCAGGTGAAAGAAGACGACTGGCGTAAGCAATCACGCGGTCCTTCCCATGCTGTCGTTAGCCAAGGACTGCTCCAATTCCATGGCCACTGGCATCGGTCCGAAGCTCTGTAGGTGATGCTGGGTCGAAATGGGCCAGTATTGGTGGCGTAGTCAGCAGATGGATAAGAGCCAAAAAGGCGTCCGCTTGCTCTATACCCCATGCGAAGGGAACGTCCTTCTTTAAGAGATCAGTAAGCGGTCGAGCGATGTCGGCGAAGTTGCGGACAAATCGACGAAAATAGGAACATAGCCCTATAAAACTTCGGACGTCCTTGGTTGAGCGTGGTTCAGTAAATTGTTGTACTGCTCGCACCTTTTCGGGATCTGGTTGAACACCATCGGCACTGACAAGGTGGCCGAGTATGGTGATTTGGCGACGTCTGAAATGGCATTTTGCAGAATTGAGCTGGAGAGCAGCTCTTCGAAAAACATCCAGAACGGCTGACAGACGTGTTATATGGCTGTCAAAGGTAGGTGAAAAGACGATTACATCGTCTAAGTAACATAAGCAGATGGACCACTTTTATCCTCGGAGAAGGGAGTCCGTCATGCGCTCGAAAGTTGCCGGCGCATTGCACAGTCCAAACGGCATGACTTTGAACAAGTAGAGGCCGTTGGGCGTAACGAAAGCGGTTTTTTCACGATCCTTGGGGTCGACGGTAATTTGCCAATAGCCGGACCAAAGGTCGATAGACGAAAAGTATTGGGCACCATGGAGGCAATCGAGGGCGTCATCAATCCGAGGCAAAGGGTAGACATCTTTGTGGGTCACTTTGTTTAAATGGCGATAGTCCACGCAAAAGCGCCAGCTGCCATCCTTTTTCTCAACGAGCACGACTGGCGAGGCCCAGGGGCTGGATGAGGGTTCTATTACGTCTTCAGTAATCATTTTTTCCACTTCATTTTGAATTACTTTGCGTTCCTTGTGAGATACGCGATATGGACGCCACCGTATAGGACGGGCATCACCAGTGTTGATCCGGTGAGTCACTGCAGTTGTTTGGCTGAGAGGGCGGTGGTCAAAGTCAAAAACGTCTCTATATGATGTTAGCAGACTACGGAGGCTGGCAGCTTGCACTGCAGTGAGGTCGGGAGCAATCATCTTGTTAATTTCATCTGCAGGCAGAGTGTAATTGCGGCCAAGACAGGGGGATGTAGTATCGGTGTCCAAACCAGTAACGTTGCAGCTGTCAAGTGGAGATAGGGTGGCCAAAGACATGTCTCGCGGAATAACTTGAGTCAAGAGACTCACGTTGAGTAGTGGTATAACCACTGTATTATTAGCGACGGCGACAACAGTGTGAGCAAGGGCGACGTCTCGGGCCATCAGTACGTCGACTATAGGAGCTACGAGGTAGTCACCATCGGGCACATGACGTGAGCACGACAAAGTGACATATGTAGCAGCTTGCGGAGGCAAGCGAACGTGGTGACGATAGCATAAACGGGGAGAATAGTAAGCTGGAAAATCGGCAAACTGCGGCAGTTCAAGCTGAAGAGCACCAGTGGCGCAATCAATGAGCGCAGAATGACGTGACAGGAAGTCCAAACCAAGTATTAGGTCATGAGGACACATTTCAATGACGGCAAACTGAACTAATGTAGGATGACCGGCAATGGACACACGGGCCGTGCACATCCCTAGAACATCAGGGGTCCTCCCATCAGCGACACGAAGTTTGTGGGAAGCGGCAGGCGTGAGCATTTTATGTAGGCGTCGGCGAAGGTTCGCGCTCATTACAGAAATGTGCGCTCCAGTATCTTTAAGGGCAGAAATAGCCACACCGTCAACGGCAACGTCTAACAAATTTTGTCTCGTCGGAAGCGTCAAGAGAGGATTTGTGGAGGGAGTCGAAAATGCAGCGTCCCCTCCGGGCGCTGCACCGTTTAGTTTTCCGGGTATGCAGGAGCGGGGTTGAATGGGGACGACGGCCTGCGAGTCTGCGGTGAGCGAGACGACTGGCGACGTCCTGGAGGCGAACGCGACTGACGACCATGCGGTGACGGAGATCGGCTGTTGAACCTTCTGTAGATGTTTTGCGGAGAAGGCTGCGCGGCAGACGCGAAGCGGGTGCTGTCCTGTCGGTAGTGAGGTTGAGATGAAGTCCGAGGTGGCGAAGACCAACGGTAATTGCAGTAACGGACGACAAGACCGATACGGTGGCAATGAAAACAAATGTGTTGATTGTCGACGGTTCTCCACGCAGCAGGGTCGCGAGATCGGGCCGTAAACTGCTGCTCGTGATAGCACGAGGGTGGACGCCATAAAGCTCGCTGCGGGCTGGGCAAAGCGCACACCGAGGGAATACCTATGCTGGCGAGTTCTTGGCGGACGATGGCTTGAACCATGTTAGCAGTGAGTGGCGTCGTGTCACTTGCAGCGGTGTGAGCCGGAGCAGAGGCAATGGCTTCAAGTTCGCGCCGTACATTTCGGGTCACCTGATCCGATGAATCTAGAGGTGGTGGCTGTGTTCTTGCACGGTCTTCGCAAGATGATGTTGCAGCCGTATTCGGAAGGCGGGTAAACACGCTGTTAATCCACCGGCTCTTCGCTTGCTCAAAGTGCCGACATTCTTTTATAATGGCGTCCGCTGTAGAAAAATTTTTGCAGATGAGGAGGTTGAATGCGTCATCCGCAATCCCCTTAAGAATATGCCCGACCTGGTCAGCCTCAGGCATCTAGGCATTGGCTTTGCGACATAACGACAACACATCTTCTATATAGGAGACGTAAGACTCGGTCGAGGTCTGCGCCCGAGATGCGAGCATTTTGTTCGCGGCCATTTTTCTTCCAATCGGCTTTCCGAACAGGTCCAACATTTTCTCCCTGCACACTGCCCAACTCCCAAGTTCTGTTTCATGGTTCTCATACCACGATTTAGCGGTTCCCCTAAGGTAGAATAACAGGTTTGCCAGCATAAGAGTCGGGCCCCATCAGTATCGAGTACTCACACGTTCGTACTCTGCCAGCCAATCTTCAACGTCAACTTCATCTGGATCGCCGGAATCGCTGAATGTGCCAGGATCCCACGGGGGTTCGAGCACGAAGGTTGTGGTCGCAGAAGGAGATGTAGTTACTGCATCATCTCCGGCCGCAGGAACACCAGGAGCAGATGCAGTCGCCGTACTCTCCGTCATCGTTGTGGAATGACCCTTCAAACGTCGGCCGCTGCGAAGTTCCGTTGCGAGGTGGTTACCCAGCACTTCCACCAAATGTGACGGGGCGAGGTCTTGGCTTACAGGATAGTGTCCACCGAGAATCGGCAGCCGAACAAGATGTCTGAGTCGCCTCTCGCGCAAGCGCCTCACGCACAGGCGTCTTCTTCATCTTCGCTAAGTGCCACGCTTGCTCCTGTGGATGATGCACCGTAACAATATTGTGGAAGTTCTCAAAAATACACTATTATTGCGGAATGACGAGACGCAGTCTTTAAGGTCACCCATGCGAGCTTGCACAACAACATAATGGACCTCAAGAGGGTAATCGTACATGCATCTGCGGAAGTAGAGCCACATTACAATTTGCCTACCGGTTAGAATGACCAAAAGCTGTGCCTTCGTACTCCCCAGGTTTCACCTTTTCTCTGCCTTAACTCGGTGCTACGCGCACATCTTCCATCACGCTTATAAATGGAATTGTAGTAATATATATATATATATATATATATATATATATATATATATAAGATTTGACTGACAATAATGCCAAGGAATAGGGGAAGTTATTAGACCCAATTGTAATGTAAATGTGAAGAAAGAAAAATGGGTGAAAAGATAATTTTCCGTGAGCAGGAACCAAACCTGCAACCTTCGAATATGGCGTTCGATACTTCACCACTGAGCTACCATGGCGGCTATCCCCCCAGACACTTTATTATGTTTATATGGGAATTTAAACGTGGGAGTGTCAGTCAGTGCCACCTGTAGCCATGGCGGTGAGTTTGGCACACACTTTAAGCGCCTGTATGGCGTCACGTAGCACGTGAACGTATTACGAGCTGGCAGATGACCAATAGTCCCTCACATACAACCTATAGCGGCACCATGTCTGCCAGTATGAGGCCGCCCCGCCACGGTGGTCTAGTGGCTAAGGTACTCGGCTGTTGACCCGTACGTTGCGGGATCGAATCCCAGCGATGGCGGCTGCGTTTCCGATGCAGGCGGAAACGTTTCATGCTCCTGTACTCAGATTTGGGTGCACGTTAAAGAACCCCAGGTGGTCGAAATTTCTGAAGCCCTCCACTACAGCGTCTCTCATAATCATATGGTAGTTTCGGAACTTTAAACCGCACAGATCAATCAATCAATGCCAATATGAGGCCCTCGTTAATGAATTTAGGAAAGAAGTGAATACTCAAGGGCTCGCTTTTCCGTGTTTCACACAACAATAATTAGATCCAACAGACAATAATGCCAAGAAAAGTATAGGGGAAGTTATTAAAGTGAATTGTAATGTAAATGTGAAGAAAGAAAAGTGGTGAAAAGATAACTTGCTGTGGGCAAGGACCAAACCTACGACCTCCGAATAACGCGTTCGATGCTCTACCAACTGAGCTACCATGATGGCAATCCCCTCAGCCACTTTATAGGGTTTATATTGTGATTAAACGTGGGAGTGTCAGTCATCGACATCTGTAGCCATGGCGGCGAGTGTAGCACATTGTTTATGAGCCTTTTTTGGCATGACGTAGCAGGTGAACTTATTGTGAGCTGGCAGCTGACCAATAGTCCCTCGTATACCACCTTTGCAAGAGCAGAGCCGCTCGATACTTTCCAGCCGCAGTACGAGCTGCATTCAGAAAGCTGTACGTGCATTCCTTTACACCGCAGCAGACGATGTGCCCGGCGTTCAAAACTTCTTTTCCCTTAATAATACGCCACATACGCGTTTGTCAAGACGCCTTGTGGGATATAATGCATGCTAAAATAAGTGGCTCTCTCAGCAAAGCCATGACAACATGGTGCCTGCCACCGAAAATACTACGCAGGTCGAAGTGACGGGCACACCGGCGGTGGCTACCGGCGGTGGCTACCGGCGGTGGCTACCGGCGCACCGGCTTCACGATCCCCAAACGACAGCCATGTTGCGCTTGCACTAGTGCCCTCTCTAGGTGGTGAAAGCTGCGAATTACCTGTGGAACATACTAACTTCAGGCATAATTCCTTGTTGTCATCAGCCACTTCATGAACAAGTGGCACAACATTCCTTACAAATGTTTAGCGTATGCAAAGCTTCTCAGAAAAATAACGAGTAACAGCTTAGTGAATGCTGTTCTACTATACCCAGAAAATAATAATATTGATGCCATAGTGGTTCCCACCAAGTGTGCTTGCAAAAGTGACGTCATGAGTGTTTAGCAAAGGCTCCGAAAGGCCGCTCTTTTATATTGCGCTGTGACTGTTTGGTGCCTTCCATGCCGGCCTGGCGTCTTTTTTTTTTTCGATGCTCGCACACCCACATACTTCACTTCGCTTGATGAGACTGGAAATTATAGTCAAGATGATTAGAATAATTATAAACATTGTGATAAGTATAAATGTCATTAGATAATGTTTTTGGAGGTGACTATAAAACATCGTGTTCGGCTACATGGTGTGTTTTCTGTCGAATACTAGTCTTAGTATCTACATTTTATTTCAACCTTGGACAACTCCTCTGCTTTGATATGGCCGATGGGAATCCCACCTACAGCTCAGTGCACAAATGGCTTGTTTTGCAACACAAATACAGGTTGATGCCTGCCGATGACTGGGTAGTGATCCGTAGGCAAAGTGATTTCAATGTTCTCTTCTCAAAAGCTAGTACACTGTAAAAAAAATTACACCGAGCACTTCCAAGCAACTACTCTGGCATTTTCTTCCGGCTCACCGGAGTGATTACGTGGTACCTCCGGAGCATTTTTTGCGGGTTTTTAACTCCTGCTATCCGGAGGTTTTGTGTGGTACCTCCGGAGTATTTTACGAATGTACTTACTTTGTCTGGACAGAATTTCAGTGAGGTGGATCAGTATCTTTTTAAAGTGTTTTCTCCACTGTTTTTTTTCCACTCTATGCTGGCCGTTATTTATTTACTGTACGCTGAAGTGTCAATTCTCATGTAAGCAATGAAGAGTTACTGTGTTTTCTTGTCTACAGAGTTCTAGGAGATGACATTTAAGGAAACACTTGAGTTTTTATTCTTTGATTTATTCAAAATAGGCTGCCATTTATGGTTCATTACCGAGCATTTCGAAAAAAGAAGACGAGAATAAACGAATATGCAAAAAGCCACCCAAAGTAAAACACAAGAAGACAGATAACAAGAAATCAACAGCACTCAAGTTTAAAGTACAGCGCTTCAAAATAAAATGAAGCCCATTATGCGACATAAAAATGCACGACAAACGAAGAAAACGCGGTTGCGTGCGCACACACACACACACACACACACACACACACACACACACACACACACACACACACACACACACACACACACACACACACACACACACACACACACACACACACACACACACACACACACACACACACACACACACACACACACACACTACAAGATGAGCGTTCAAATTTTCGGAGCCCTTCATTATTGCGTCTGCCATTACGATATGGAGGTTTTGGGACGTTGAACTCAACAAATAATTATATGAGGTGCAAGTCAGCTAGGAATCGTTCCCTCTTCTTTCTGCAGGAATGCCATATAGCCAAATGACCAGGTCATAGATTCCATGTTCACGATAACTGACTGAATTGAGCATCGCAAGATGCATAGTTACCACGGGCGCAGTGGAATGGCGCAACGTGTACACGCGCGCTTGCTCGCGATCCCACTGATAGTAACTTGACCCATGCGTTTGAAGAAATAAAAAGTGATCAAGGTGATGACATGCGCTGATAAACTGGCTGGCGTCTTGTCCCCCTTGAAAGATTCCTCCCTCGCCAAACTGCGTAGATATCAGTGCGCTAGTTGATACCAAAGGAGAGAGAAAGCACTTAAGGCATGTGACGAATCCCAGTAACGGCGCTACTACTTGATGAATTCTAAAATTTCCTGGGGCACTAAACCGGTGAAACAAAGAATGCCTTTAATGAGAAAAGTGAGAAAAGTGTTGCTGGGTACCTAAAGAACCCACATTTATTTACATGCCTACAATATTTCATAGAAGTAAGCAACAACGACTTCCAACCAAATCTTTTATAGAGCAAACATAAAAGGAAAACAACTGAATACTGCTTGTTGGTCCGCGTATACTCGAGCCTGCAGCAAAAGAAAAAAGAAAACAGCGCTTGTCTTGGTTTGTTATCGATTATCACTGGTGCGAGTCACTACCTACGAGATTTATCTTCTCGTTGGCGGTAAACAGGAACGTGCCAAACGATAACACTTGGGTATTTCACTCCCAACTGAAAGCAACAGTGGCCCGGCGCACACACAGCACAATCACGCCAAGTTCGAGCTCTCGCGCAATCATCGGCTGTACTAGGAGGCGACGTTCTTCTCTTGCAGAGTGATGTCCACAGAGACGCACACCGAATCTTCGTCTTCTTCGTGACAGCACTGCTCTCCGAGACGGACGAATGGCACCTCGAGAAGAAGGTGCACCGGTACACTCACTATGATGCACGCCATTACGTTCCAAAGGAGTTCTTCCATCTGGAAGGCAGCAAGAACATAACGTCAAGTTGATGCCAAAACCGTGAGCCATGATTGGTTGTGCGCCTTTCATTTAGGAGCATGAAAACGTCTTTCAGTTTTCATGTTTTTTTTAAGGTGAAAGCTTTCGTTGCTTCATCATACGAGAGAATTGACCATCGGTAGCGTCAACACAAGCAGTGCAAGGAACTATCCAAACATAATGTGGGGGTCACCAAACATTCTGACGTCATAATGAGTCGCTGTTAAGTCACATACAGCCGGAACACAAGATGACATCATCACTCGACATCGTCACTCGGTGTAAGGAGGCCCGATCGCTGAGGCAGTGCAAAACGAAGCGAAGTGCGGACAGCTTGCACTGCCTCTGATGCCGGAAGCAGATATACTTTGGAATAGGGCGGGAAGTATCAATATATTGACTGAGAAGAGCGAGAAGATAATGGCTTTATGCGTTTGAATCTCCATCGGCTATATAATCTTTAAGGAACCCCCTGACTTTTAGGTGTACTTTTCAAATTAATTGTCGGTGTTTTATTGTTAAAATACGTATTACTCATGTAAGTTTGTTTTGTTTCTATATAGTTATGACTCTTCACTCAGTGTTATTCTGTTACCAGTTCTTTTGGACTTATCAGCATGCTATTTTCCAAGAGGAGGGGCCCCTTTCAGGAATCTGCTACGGGACCTCCTTTTGCATATGCACCACCGTGTGTATGTTATTTTATTGTGAACAAATATTTAATTTATTATTTGATCCATTCAGTGATTTACTAAATGAAAACTACAATAAGAAGCAGCTTTCGCAAATTGTATGAACAGTTCGCCAACCTATATAGGCCATGACTATACCACTGGGGCTCATTTGTGATTCGCGGTGTCATCGCAATGTCTCCATGAATAAGTAAAAACGACTCCGCTGGAACACCGTTGTGCGAGCGCTTGAGCATGCTAGCGCGCGCAGCAAATATGCCAACATATAGAAGAAGCTCCGCAATGACATGCCGTTAAGGAGCTAGTATTCGGCTAACAAAAGTAACTACAATTACAAACCAAACTGCAATAAATATATCCTCATGGCAAATCCAGCCAATATAAAACCACAAAACAAGGACGTGGAATGTGGCCTCTTTATTGCTTGGCAGCCACCTTGAGTCCGACGGTAGAAAAAACGCTCTTAGATTTGAAACAAAAAAGCTTTGCTGCCCTCAACTATAAAACCATGTTATGCAACTATCAGTCAGCAAAGCACGCTGTTCCACCAAAAACCTTTCGAGTTGCGCATCTATAAGTTCCATGTCATCCCGTATGAGCGGTTAAACTATCATTTACGGATTCGAAGTGCACTTACGCTCACCAGTTGTTAAGGCCTTAGCGCAAGATTAGCTTTGTAGAAGATGACACGACGCGTTGTTCCGTTGAAATAGAAGATCACGAAAGAATGAAAAATGTGGATGACAAAGCAAAGCCGGCTGATGGGAAGCCAGCCAGGCCATTAGAGAAACATCATGATTGCTCCTGTGAAAAAAAAAACATTGAAGAGGCAGAATATTGGAGACTTCAATGTTATATTGATTGGTGCGCCAAGCAACAAGCAAAACTTAGTAAGGTGGAAAATAAAGCTAGTGGGTTCGACATTATCATTACCATAGCAAAACTAAAAAAAACAAAACAAGATATATTGAGTTGGCTACCCCTTATTAATTGGGAGGAAAGAAGTGGTTCGAAAGAATGAAATAGAAGGAAATTATATGACGACACTTCAGAGTCGTTGTGACGGTGCCAATGTCTCCCAAATTCTGCGTAGCCATCTCTAGCGTGGTGTTTCTTATTTATAACGCTGTTGCGCTGTTTTAACCTTCAAGACCCCGTAAAGAAATATCGGGTGCTGTTGTATTCGATGAATACGCGCTCCGACGTCGAAACGCAGGATCGACATATTGACGCGCACAAAAAAACGCGCAGCCTTTTACTACGTATACGTATAGCGTGGACCATATACCTCTGCTGCCCCAGACACAGGACTAGTGCGATGTAGGCGACGGCGACTGAGAATAGTACTCGATGCAGGGCGTCGTAGATGGCGTACGCGGTGCCTCCCGGTCTCCTGTAATGGCCTTCTATGTTCCAGAACCACAGAGTTTCGGTGAAGGCCACCATGGTCCCCAAGGACAGTATTGAGCTGGCAAACGCGGCCCCCTGTGAAACGAACGAGTTTGCAAGTAATGGTTATTCAAGTCGATTACAACCTGAACAAAAGAAATCTTAAGCTCTTCAGATTTGGGTGCACGTAAAGAACCCCAGGTGGTAAGAATTTCCGGAGCGTTAAATGACGTTCAACCTCAACAGTTTTGATGTATAGTGAGAAAACGCTCTATGAAAGCAATAATAACCTTTTAGTTAAAAAAGCAACGTTCATTTTGATAATTTTCAAATACAAGAAAACACTCACGTAGTTGGGTTTATGTGCAGGTTAAAGCATCAGGGATCAAAAATGAATCCGAAGCTTTCTACCAGAAGGTGTTGCAAATAATTCCTTTGACAAGTCAAGTTGTCATAGGCCACTCTAAAAGAAACTGTAAATTAGTAATTAAGAATGACAAAAAAGGTATAAAACTAAATGTAAGTTATCCACCTATAACGAATGATGCATTCATGACCTGGAATGCTTATTCATGAAATTCAACAGAGCACAAAAACATAGCGCAGAGACTTTTCCATGTTAACATTTCAAATTAAACGATAAATATGAAGCCTACTTTGAACTACGTTTTTTAGTTACCCTGTATGAGATCCCGGTATGCGTCTCTACGCTTCCACTAAAGCTGGACATCGCTTGTTGTCTATGTAACGTGCTGCGCGATCCTGTCTGTTATTCGTTCAGGTAATGTTCTTGCATGGAAGTACCTTCATCAACTTGAAACATTTTGCCCTAGAAAGATGTAATACACCAGCTTCTTTAAAGTTTCATGTACCTGTCAAGTTTCATTTTTTTTTTCTTAATATGCCTGGGAGGCGCAATACGCGACCTTGCGCCTAATAAAAAAAAACGGTGAGAATTGTCTTTAACTCTCGTGATTTTCCCCCTCCTTGAGGTGAAAATGAGCACAGTGTCTATCTTTTAAAAGCAACAAGTGTTGCGTTGCACTAAAGATGCATACATGACAACTTGATCGGATATTTCTCATTCAGAAGGCGCTCATAAGGAAACGCACAGTGAAATCTTTGATGTCAGAATGATATCCTCAGTGTCAGAGTTGAGGCAAAACGTTGTGCTCACAATAGCTTATTTTATGAACTAAAGTCGGCTTACCTACATCCATCTCAAACGAATAATAGCGCGACAAAAACGGAACGAGAATAGAAATTGCAAACTATATACAGCGCTGTAGATTTTCTTTTTTTTCCTCATCCCCATTTTTGTCACGCTAATATTAGTTTAAGGTTCCAGCACGGCAGCTCATCCAATTGTCCGTTCTGGTGTTACCTAGAGTCATTAGTTGGTTATTTATTTAGGTAGTAAGGTAGTTGATTAATACCAAACTGACGTTTTCCAAATATAAAAATTTAATTGAAGGAGATATGTACACTTTTAAAAACAAATATAAAATGTTGCTAGTCGTGCATGCTTACGTAAAAAGCTAAACAGAAAGGAAAAAGCCGGAAAGAATAAAAATTGAAAGCGAGACACCAAGCGAATAAAAACAAACAAGGTAAGCTTTCAGAGGCTTCGTTTTTTGTTTCCAGGAGCTGACCTTGTTAAAGCTCAGCTTCGGCTTGATGGTGAAAAGGTAACCGAAGATCATTCCAAGGTAGAACGGTCGCTCCGCGTGTAAAAAGTATATTTCAATCGCATTGTGGTAGGCTTGGCGAAAGCTGAAATCGTGTTAAAAGGAAAATAAATGAATGAAAATAAATGAATAAATAATATATAAATTGAAACGTTCATTTTCTTCGCACTGGAAGTAAAGGATATGGAGATCTAACTGCAGTACTTTCTCTTCATACGCATGATGCCCCACAACAGACCGATTTGGAGCCAATCAATATATCAAAGGAAGCTCCATCACCGAACTCAATGGCGCAGTGCTTCGCTTGAAATGAGTTAAACACTCTCGGCTCCCGGCATATATATATATATATATATATATATATATATATATATATATATACGACCAAGGCAGGTGTGCTTTCTTTTGAAGGTTTCATGCCACTTCATAAAGGTGAACGACTATTTCTATTTCTTTTGAATAGAGCATCTGACTACAACGTTGCGCCAGTATACTGCTTGCTTACCACTATGCCGCCATAATACACCGATCGCTTTACAAAGGTAGCCACCGAGCAGGCAAAAGGACACTCCCAGGGCAGCCGTGGCGAACTTGGGCAATCTGCAACCAAAAGCGAGTATTCCTGGTTAGCCCAGTCGAGCACTATGGGCGAGTCTAACTCATCGATGAGACACTATTGCATGTAGAAAAAATTGTGGGTATCCGAAAAATTCAAACACAAGGCTCACTTGAGTGAACAAAAAAACTGCCGTTGTAATGTTAATAATAAATGCGAAAGGGATCATGTTGCTCATAGTGGAACATGTTTTGCGGGCGAACTCACAGAGTAGCGATGATTTATCTGCGGCAAAAGGACGACAAATGATCGACGAACACCTGGAATAATATTTCGCCATAAATATGCCGCTTTTAGCACAGTGATAGCATGGTGAAGCTTCTATAATGCTAAGCAAACATTTGTTCGGCGCTAGTGTTTGTCTATGTAGTTGAGACTGTACAGCGAGCCCCAGTATTGTCAGACATCAAAAAAAAGAAAAAAACATACCGGCGCACTTTATGACAATGTGACCAAACGTTGTGTTGATGACTACTGCATGGTATAGTAGTCACTCTATTTCTTGTGCTCTGATTAGCTTCCTGATTTGGTAAAACTTCTGAACTCTCTTCTAGACCAACAAAACTGAGCGAAGTATTTTTATTAGAGAATCGTAGAACATGTTGCAAAATGTCCGATCAGACTGTTTCTGACTGTCTAATTATTAGGTGTTAACGCTTTATATTTACGGCAGGTGCAATACGAAAAAAAAACACGTGATATACCCATTTTCACGGTAAGCAAGAGTGGCAGAGCTCCCAAGTGTTCTTTACGCAAACTATATGCTCCTTCCGCGCTCGTTGATCACAGTGCTTAGCAGGCGCAGTTGATTATCGCTTGTGCTGCCGCAAGCAACAGGTTCGTGGTCGCAGAGCCACCACCATCATGGCTCTCCTGTCTCCTTTCAGGTCTCAGCCATGGTGTGGTCGCAGCCAACGTAGCCGACTGCTAAGGTCGTTTGCAGGCGGGTATTAGGCAACACTTGAATTAGGCGTGCAAGCGGGCATGTCATGTGGTATTTTTAATGTATTTTGAGGGCATCTGCCAGAAGCAGAAAAGCAGTAAAACTTGATAGATTGTAAAACAGGTTAAAAACCATCGAATTGGTCGTTTTGCAAACCAGTCTAAACTTTCATGGCTAGAATTACTGTCCAGTTTCATTGCTTCTCAATTTATTTAAGGGTACCCTAATAATAAAAGAATAATAGCTTAATCAGTAGTATTACATACTCTTTTGTTCGCGTCATCATAGCGTGTATGAGTTTGTTTTTAAGCTCTGGCTGCAGTTAGCTGGGGCACCATGGGTAGAGTGGCGTTTACGCTGCCCTTACGCAGAGAGGAATTATATTTACCAATCCTCTTGAAATTTTAGTTTTGTGTATCGCCCCCTTTTATTGAATCTTGGTTAAGCTGATCATCGCACATTACGCGTAAAGGAAATTATCCGTACTTCTTTGAACTGTGGCTTGAGGAACTGATCTGACTGCCATGAAAAGTGAGGAAACAATGGGCAAGCTACTGTGTTGCGCTACACGTTTTAAACATTAAAATTTTTGTGTAATTTGAGCATAATGAGGAAGGATTTTCGACAATTTCGTTCGTGTGAGGTGTGCGGCATACAGGTTGCCTCCCTTTTCCACAACTAAAATGGAAACCTTTGTCTATAACTAAATGCGTCAGCCATCACATTTAGACGCGCGCTAGAAAAGTAAGGCTGCGATGGGGCTAGTTGGCTGGTTGTTCTTGGCAGCACGAACAGCCTTAGAGGTCTAGGAAAACCGGCCATGACAACATCGTAACGTTATCACGCTAAAGTTTTATCAATGTTACCTAAACACCAAGCAATAACCAAACACACTTATAAACCGGTGCGCTTAAAAAAAAACTTGAAAAAGCTAACTTGCGTTTGCAGTACTCGTCACAGCAGCTGCCTGTGCCTGACTATTGCCCAGTTAGCCATATTACTAAACACGTAGTAAAAAAAAAACAAAAACAGCTTTTTAGAACCTAAACATTAGTGCCGGATCCTGGAAACCTTTCATTATGAAGCTCTGATTTTTTATACCAGCAGCCTTCGTTCAACACCACGACCGGTTGGATAAGCTCTTACAAGTAGTTGAACGCTTTTGTACATACGTACTTTGGTGTAATACGGACCATTTTGTCACGAAGGTACGGAATGCATTACTCTATAAGTCAACAGTGCGTGAGCCCTGGATATGTTATAGTTTTCTGCTCTGTCGTGCAGAAATGCCCATCAAACATATGCGACGCATAATTCAACTAACGAGGTATCGTCACATGCACTGTTCATCGTATCAGGAGGAATCCCGTGGCGATGCTTAAGATTAAAGCTATAAAGACAAAGGCCAGGACCAACGTGTGCAGCATGCACTAAAAAGTGAAAAGAAAAAGTCGAATCGAATGTGCAAAGTTATTTTTGTTCAATACATATCGATATTATCGTCCACACAGATTTAATAGGTAAATTAATTGAAGCTGTACTTGCCTCCCTGAACGACAACGAAGTTGTTGTTAAGCAAAAGGTTTGAGTTCCAAGAGAAGGCAATCGACATTGGCTCTGCCAGTGAGAGCACTTGCGAGCCCTCCCAGTCATCCCATCTATATTGCTCCTCAACATACGCAATTGCGGGAATTGCATAGTTTCTTTTTTAATTACTTATGAAGCACAATGTTTACTACATGTCGATACTTCGTCCAATTGACGACAGCTTACATAATCTTTTGTAGGGAAGAAGTTGTTGATGAAGAGCATGTTCCACTGCCAGCTCCTGTCACACTGTGCCAAGTACTTCTTGCTTTCGATCGACCACGTCGGCCCTCTTCCCAGGGTTGGGAACTTGGCATTGATCACTAGTAATAGCAACATGTACACTGGCAGCAGCCTGCCAGTGAAAAAAAAAGAGCTACTTATCAACACAGACGGAAAGAGTGCTTTTGTAGTGAAGATTTCACCCTGTTCTGTTGCGGAATGACTAGTTTCAAACGCTTCTCTTCAACCCACGCCCGATGGTGTCAGTTCAGTTCCTCAACACAGTGGCGCAATTCGATGAGAGTGAAATGCGAAGAAGACCCATGCTTCACTCTGGACGTCTATTTCGGCCCCTGCACCCACGACAGCTCCTTTCTCTGAACAATTTTAATATCGTCTCCCACACTGCCCTCCCCTGGCCCGCGTTAACACCGGCCTTTCTCAAGAAACTTGAAGGTCTCGCTACGACTCGTCTCTCCGTGTTGTGACTTTTAAAGACGGTAGTCTTTCTTGGGGACCTTCGAAGCAAACATTTTGGTCTGTCTTTCTGTACATTTGTCTGTTTGTCCACTCTTAACGGTACCCTAAACGGCACCAAAGTTAGCTAACGATACTCCAAACGGCCGACCACAACCGCAGCGCCCACCAATATTGCTTAAGGTTCGGTGTTGATACTTGTGCGATTGTCCAATAAAAAGCAATTAGTGCGCATAACTGAGGCACAATAACAACACGTCAATATTATGTAAGTGTATTTTTTACTATAAAAGGCATACATAAGTAATTTTGAGGATCGTAGCCTTTATAACGCGGCGCTGGCCATGAAACGCTTGCACAAAACGGCAAGTGTTTCCAACGCTTTCCTAAGACGACACGGCGGTGGCACCTACCCGTCGCCGTGTGTTCTACACCTTATCACCTCAGAGACGGGCGTGCACGGCGCGCGCCCCGTTTTCCAGTATAACTGCCAGATAGCGCTCATGTCTCACGTGTGGCGTGACTTGATGCCCTCGTTCACCTCCTCTGCACGCTTGAGGAACTCAAGCGCAGCGCCTCCAGAATACCATTCACCAATTTTATTGCGCAGAACATCAAATAAACGTTTTGTTCACTTTCTGCAGACGCAAGACTATCGTCTTTTGACAACATTTGCGGCGTAACATGTAGATGCGGGGCCAATTTTTTTTCTCTTGGTAACGAAGTTCTTCCATGGACTCCACTGAGCATCCCCGGCTTATACAACAAATTCATCAGTCGTTTTATTAAGCCGCACATGCTGGTTGAACCGACATCTCCTCTCCATTACCACGTTTCTACTTTAAGCACTAATAATCGTGATGATCGTTCCCAAGCGACCGAGATAGTGCATATATCTCGTTTAAAGCCTTATACGTGATGCATTTCTTAATACTCTCAGGTGACCAGGAGGCCGCTTCTTCCGCGCGGGGGAAATATTATGAGATTGACAAAGCGAATGACTCTACACTCTCTTTACATATAATCACCAGTACATCTATTCATCTGTAAACATCATGTGTGATTTAGCTCGAGCCTGGCTAAATCAACCGGTTTCTCGTAATATGTGTGCGATTGTTATAACGTCAATGCACGAGTCCCTAGCACGAACTCACGTACAAAGCTTGCTGTAAAAATGTGAGCAGTTGTTAAACAATTCCGTTTTGAGAAGTATATTTGGAGTCATTTTGCAGGTATATCGTATTGTGGCATATTATAACCTATGAGCGTGTAAGAAAAGAAGTCCGCACTATGCAAATATTGAGGGAGTGTGAAGCATACAAAACTTACGATGCCGCGACCAATGTAGGCGACTGCTGATGTGTTCTGAGCTTTTTATGCGTCACGCATCCTGATAACTCAGTGCCCAACTTCACATCTGGCGCTTTCATGCCCAGTTGCGAAACGTAAAACAGAACTAAAAGGAAGAGAGATACGTTTTGCGAATACGTTTTGCGATTTGTTTTGCGATACGTTTTGCGATACGTTTTGCGATACGTTTTGCCATACACTGCACAAAGATGGAGGTTAAAGTCCACAGAAAGAGAATGAACATACACACGTGTTATTGCGAATGAAACACAACCGGGAAAAATATTTTAAACTGATTTATGAGCTAGTGTTTCAAATGAGTGCTGCGGAAACCCGCAAAGTGGTGGAAGTGTCAAAAAATGGAAAGAAAACTACCATTCTGTAGCATGGAGACAGAAGAAAATGGGAACGAATCAGTCAGAAAGAAATTTGGCTTAGTTGCCGAAAATGCGTCATGGTCCGGGGTTTGCACCCGGGACTAACACATTTCCGTACTCAATGGGTTTGGAGAGTTGGACCGAAACTGATGAGACACGAGCACGCGTGAAACATCAGAGGACAGTGATGCTAAGACACCCACTGGTAATGGAAGCTGTAAGCATAATAACACACAAATAAACACTACGTCATAGCAGCGTTGATAACATACTCAGCGATGAAAAACATCCATAATTCGACATCTGTCACCGCGTGCATGCGTATGTATCCCCCTCAGTTTGTCGTCGTGTTATACTTCAGAATATGCCTGCGGGTACAACGTGCAGTCAGTCCGTAATCTTGTTTGTAGGCGTTAGTCCTTTACTCTTCGTATCCACACTTTTGTGAATGTTATGAATGCCAGGTGAACCCGGAAGAATGCCTTCCGGCTCGGTATGAAATGATTCTCGTCCTTTGATCTTACTGTTCTGCACCCATTTATATCCATGGTTAAAAATGTTCAGAGTGATTTTGTTTGAGTTAACTATTCTTTGTTTTCTTTTTTAGAGGCCAGTTGTGACTAGTAAGCAATATGTTGCCGCGGGCCAGGGCCGTCACCGAGGATGTGGGAAGGTGTTGCTCAAATGACGGATTGCTGGCAGCCTAGCCCCGGGCGCAGCAACAACCGTTTGGCAAATAAAGTTTATTCAACTCAAATTCAACTCAACTGCAACGATTGTGTAAAACGCGATTTTGAAATTGATTCTCTCTAAGGACCATATTACACTATTACGAAATTCTGCGTGTATTCTGTTTTTCATGTCACTAAACCAGTACCTACCTCCAGCTCCAATGGCCCTGATTGCTTTCCCAGTGCACACCAACGGGAGGCAGAGTCCCAGAAAGCCAGAGAATTTGTATACCAGCTCTGCAACATCCTTTGAATCACCTTTCTGGGATAAAAAAAGTTGTGTTCATGAGTCTCGGAAAATATTGTCTTGGGGGATGCAACCTGTATTGCAGTGCAGCTGGGGGAGAAGGAAAGCACAAGTGAGGCTTAGGTGAGGCCAAGCGCTGGTCAGGGTTGAGGGAGGCAAGTGGTCGTTTTACAGCACCCTGTGGAATCCCATCGTCGGCAGGGGGATGTAGAACTCCCGCACAATAATCTGCTAAAGCCTTCTGTAAGTCGGGCTACAAGGGAATAATGTGTATATGTTCGAAATAGAAATATGTTCATAACGTAAGTACAAGAAGAAAGGAAGAACCCCGGAAAACTCAACGGAAAAGCTTCTGGTTAGCTGTCACACGTTAGGCAAATGAAAAAGAAAAAAAAAACAAATTGATGCAGAAAGCAGGAAACGCGCGCTGAATTTGCGCACCGGTGAGGGTTGCATGCCTTGTCAAAGTCATTCACCACTGGTCTTCTGACCACCTAGAAAGATGAAGACGATGTTCGAGGGCTTGTTTTAAAAGCGCGCGATCGTTCGGTTAGTGGCAATTGTCTTTCAGAATAAGCCAAGGGTTGTGCGAGAAAAGTTACCTGGTTCCTGGGAATTGACTTAATACTCCTATAAATTCAAAGTTGTCTTTTTATTGGTGTTGATTGTATTTACAATTTTCAGAAAGCATGGAGTATACGTGAAGGCCTCTCCTGAGTTTTTTTTTCGTTTCTTCATTGCGATATTGAATAAGGACTTTGTTGTGGCGCAGACTGTATGATGTTTATAGAATGACGGTAGTGGAGTGAAGACTAGACATGCCATGCCGTGTGATGACTTTCTGACGACAGAATGTTTTGCCAGAGTTATGACGATAAAAATAGCTAAATGCTTATTACCGAGTAATAATGATGAATTGATAGAAATGTGACAACGATATTGGAATAATAACAACAACCATGTGTTTGGCTTACAGACTATGTCAGAGCTTACGAACACCACCTATATACTGTCTGGACCCGTCTTGTTTTGTAGTAGATATATGTACCTAAACACTTCGTACATGACACCAATACTGGCTGATCATTCAATCCTTTTTCACAGATGAGCGATGGTGTTAGAAACGTGTGGAGGCTAACTATAGACTACAGGTCTCATTCGGCGTGCCATACACTGCACAAAGATGGAGGTTAAAGTTCACAGAAAAAGATTGAACATACACACGGTGTCAGCCGGTCACTATCACTCCAGACTCACAACACAAGAACAGACGTAAGGCAAATAAGTTATGCGGAATCCCGCAAGGTGGTGGAAGAGTTAAGAAAGGGAAAATGAGGCCTCTCTTTCTGTGAAATCTATACAGATATCATTGTGGCTTCGTGTTACAAACGGGTGGCTGTCTGTTTCTTTTTTTTAGGTTAGCACACGCAACACAATGAACGCCACTTTGGGCCATAGGTTTTAGTGCGGTTCTTTCTCCTCTGCCCCTGCGTGGTTACCCTACAGAAGGCTTTCGTGAGCCATCGTCATCGCGGTGTTCCGGAGATCTTTGGGTACTACAAGTTGCTGCAGGTCTTAAATGCGACGCTGCATGTATCTAACATGGAATCTGTGTGCTGTGATTCCTGCAGCTTTTTCCGGCTGATATCCATGGGTTGGATCCAATGAACAAGCAGTTCTTTGTCCATTTACCTTTCTTTACCTGCAGCTACCGTCGCATCATCTTGTCGTCCTCTATCCTATGAAGTTGCATCTTCAGGTTGTTGTACAGGGCCAACTGGATCATGGTGAATCCCTGCGCGTTTTTGTCGTTACTCAATTCGGCCCTTAGTGTGTATCTGACAATACACCTGCAATATTACCAAGCACAACTTCATACAACGGATTCTCTATACAAACAACAAGTACCTGACTCTTGAAAAGTGAAGAATCAATGTACACCTTTGCTTCGGGCAAGTCTTGCGCAGACTGCTCCAATAAACGTATTGTATGGGTGTTACCACTTAAGTTGCACTCAGAAGCCAGTGACCGTTTCACCACGACGGGGTTGCATCCCGTATCCCGTAATACAGTCAGCAGCTTTCCTTGTGGTATCCCTTTACTTTTGACATATGCTTCGACCCGTTGTTACAAGTTGCGCTGCTCTGAGTCCTCTCGAATATGTGGTAATTGGTTCTGCTCTTGCTTGTCCGACCCACCTTCCATTGGTTTAGCATGCTGCGCTTCCTGTCATTCCAAGAGAGAGCATGATGCTTGACCAGGCTGTTGAGAGTTCGAGAGTTAACTATCGTGTCTGTTCTCAGTTTTGACAAATCTGGCACGCCATCAGTTTTGGTGCTCGAGATTTAGGTGCCCAGCTATCTGAAGCTCGATGACCCGAACTGTTGCACAGAAAATAGAGCGGCCTTCATTGTTTTCCCTTGCAGTGTCAGCTTTAGAGACAGCCATTAGTTTTCCCCTTTTATCTTTTTCTCTAGCGAGATTGGCGATTCACTGGGCTTCTAAATCTTGATCTGCCGTTGTTGCCAACGTGTCAAGGTTATTACATCCTCGTTTCTTGATCCTCTCGTCGCACCGCCAGAGGAACTGTTCGTACACCACATTGTCTTGCAGTGCGTAATGAGCTTTGGGAGTCTTCGCCAGCTTTGGCCAATGGTCGAAGTATTCACAGAGACATCCCGTGAACTGTCGACCTGCTTCAGCATTCTTGGGCTGGGCATCTGTCAACTTCATGCGGTATCTTTCTTCTGTGTAACAGTACCGCTAGAGAAGCATTTTTTGTGCTTTGCGTTGTCCGAAGAGTTTTCGCGGACATCCGTACGACCACAGTCAAGGCTTCTACCATTAGGCAAAAGCTCAGTGACAAGGCCCACTTGTCGGTTGGCTAGCTTTGGCTCGTGGAAACTCTCTCGAATCTCTGGATGTACGCATTGAGTTCCTCTCTATTCTCATTATAGGGCGGAATCCTTTTGTGTGGGCTACAGACACTCTAGCCATCTCCCATACTATCGTCCGCAGAACCCGTGTTCGGACGCAGCGCTTCTGCGACACGACGTCGCTCTTCGAGGAGGAGTTTCTCAGCCTCCATAAGGGCTAACTCACGCTCATCATCTTCGTGCACTGCTAGGTATGCCTCTTCTCAACCTTTCTCTCTCTGGGCCCTTATCTCTTTTTCCTTCGCACTCATTCATGCCAATAACGCCTCTCCACTCAGCCCCATTTCTTCCTTACTTCAACTAGCTTTCCCTTCATCTTCCTTCTCGGCTGTCACACGCAAACGTGAGGCTTTCAGATCTATTAATTAAGAGAGCTTGGCCCTGTCTCACGAACGCTAGAGATTGTGATAGTTATGGACGTTAGTGACGTGGTTCGCGACTGACGGACGATAAAACATTTGCAAGAACGCGTCAGCAGTAAAGACTCTATAAGTACGCTAGTGAATTAAAAAAATTGAAAGACGACCAGCCAAGTACTATGTGTACGTGGTAATGAAAAGTTCAGCGATATTGCTGCAAAGTACGTGTTGGTTGGTTGGCTCCTCAACAACTTGGCGCAACCCACCCAGGGGGACAGGCCATAAATCGAATATATAATTCACTTCTTTTTTATAGGTAATGATTTAAAGTTGTAGGATTTCAAAACAACAAAAAAACTTTGAAAAGTAGGACATAATACCACACAAAAAATGAAAAAGAAAGTCTATGCCTAAAACAACTGAATTTAGCCACGTTTAGCATTCTATTCTTTTAGACTGTCGTAAAAAATTTGTAACAGCGGTAAAACACTCCTGTGGCTAAAACCAAATGCGATTGCGCCAAGTGAGAGAATCACTGAAAGTGAAAAGTTTAAGCCCAGCTTTCGTAATGGTTCTTCTAGTAGTCTTTTCTTTTGACTTTTGAATCTTCGGCATGACAAGATGAAGTGCTCCAAATATTCACTCTCATTACAGTGAGGGCACAACGGCGATTGTGCCAGACCCAACCTGTGAAGGTAAAGGTCCATTGAAGGTACTTGACAACGCAGCCTTGTAAACACTATCTCCTTTCTTAATGAACACCACTTGTTATTCCAAGGGAACTTTAGCTGTGGATAGCCTGATGAAAATAATGAAGATTTTTCGAAGGTATTGGCCATTGTACATTTTTTAAAACGTGCCGTTGTGATATATCGATGCAGACGTAGGCAAAATAGGCACAACAGGGCTATCAAGGGAAGATACAGCTAGTGCATCTGCATACTCATTGAGAGCTATACCTATATGGCTTGGCACCCGAACTAGTCGAACGAGTCACTTAAGTTTAGAAATGAGCGAGTAGAATGTTTCTAAGGTACGCGAAAATGTTAGTGCGCTTAGGGCAGCACAGACCGAGAAACAGTCTGTTAGAAACACGACCGCTGAACACATTGGGACAATTTACACAATGCTAGGACTATTGCCAGTAGCTCAGCTGGGTAAATAGGGGTAATGTCAGGTTATCAAACTGAGAAAGCCGAATCTAGAGAGGATGATAAATTCCTACGCTTGCCTTCTCTTGACAAACGGAAGCGTCAGTCACTATCACATTGAATGTTTCTAGATTGGCGAAATGATCTTCCAAAATGCTATTTAGATACTGATATGGTAAACTTTTAGCGTTCTTGGGATATATGTCATCAAATTAAATCCTAATTGTATATACAGTGTTGAGTACAAGTACTTCCCAAAGGTTAACTTCGAAGGGGTCCAAAAGTTCCTGTGTAAGAATAACATTAAGGCACCGTAATTTAGACCGTTGGTGTTTGAAAAGTGAGGCCTTCTGGTTTATCGAACTCATACTGTGATCTCCTCTGAGGTGTTGCTAAATTTTTAGGAATGTTCGTACTGTTATAATGTGAAATATTTTCATCAGAGAAGGCAGGTGGGATTCTTTATACAGGATATTATTTGCAAAATATTTAGGCAGCCCCAGGTACAAGTGTAACAATTCGCATTCTAACAGAATTAGGGGATGAAGCCGAAGCGCCAGACAAAATACACAGCCGAATTCTAATATAGGTCGAATGTACATGCAATATATGATGACGAGCACGTCTCTACGCAAACCGGCACGGTAGTTACTGAGCCTGCACAGCATCCTTACGGCACGTGCTCCTTTAGCAGCCATGTTTTCTATGTGGGGACTCCAGTTAAGTGTTTCGTTGTAGGTTACCCCAAATAACTAACTGTCTCTACATGATGTATGACATCTTGTCGAAACATTACGGAAATTTTCACTGGGGCATTTTGTGCAAAAACTATGATGGTGTTTTTGTTAATATTGAGGGATAAGTTAATATCCTCTAGCCACGTTTCCAGACTATGCATGTATGTCTGCAGAGTCATGTAAAGTTTGTGAATGTCCACCGACGCAGCAAAAAATGCGATATTATCGCAATACACAAGGACCTGTACATCTTGCTGTATGGAAACGGTACATAGTAGTACATTAAATAATAAAAGTGATAGCACGGACCCTAGCGGTAGACCCCTCCTTTGCCCATATTTGGAAGAATTGACACCAGACTTTGAGCAGTAAAACTCTCCATCAGTTCCGAAAGCATGTATCCAGGTCATAATGTATTGAAGCAGTCCTAATTTCTGGAGCAAGTCTAACAGTTTCACATGCTCCAAGCTATCATTAGCTTTCAAGATATCTAAAGTAGAATATTGTTTCTGATATCAAGCAAGCTGAATTCTACTTTCGGGATCAACGTGCGCCCACCAAATGGAGCTACCACGTCTGAATCTAATTTGCCATGGGCTCAGTGTCATTTTTTTCTGATATTCAGCGATCTATACGTCTGTATAAAATTCTTTCAACGAGTTTCACAAATTCGATGTAAGTGCAATGGGCCTGATGTTTTCTGAGGTACACCCAGTACTTTGCTTTTTCATTAACGGAACCACTTTTGCCGTTCTCCAATCGGGTGGAATCCAAGAGCTCTTAAGTGAGTGATTAAGAATTTCGAGTCGGCCAAGTGGGTATATTTTATACTGATTTTATCACTGACGTCGTCATGGCATCGGGACCAGGAGAAGAATGGGTAGTGCTCTTACTACGTTTGCTAGTTCAGCAGATGTCACCCCTTCAAAATCCTCATCTCTACAGGGGGACTCGGCTTGGTATGAGAGAATGGTAATAAAGCGGCTTTTTACGCCCTGAGCTATATCTTCGAGAAAGGCCTTCAGTTAGACTGGTAGTGATACTACAGATTCTAGGTTTTTCAGTACCGGAACAACTTTCTTATTTCTCAGAAAGTGGGAAAGTGTTTTTCTATGGACTGGCTTTAAAATGAACTCAGATCGTTCGTTGTTAAATTTGTCCTTCGCATTAGCAATGGTTCTCCTCGAATTAGCCGCCGCATACCTATAAACACTCTAGTTCCTGGGACACTCGTTGAAAATTAGTTTTTTCGTGCAGCTTTTCTTAGTCTGCAAGCCCGCGAACTGTCTGCATTCCACCAAAGATTGGTAGAAGGTTTAGAGCTTTCAATGGTGAGTTTGGAATTATTCAACGACTCTTTTAGAACGTCGCTTATTCTGAAGGGTTTAGTTCCGTACCATTAGTTTGGTTAGATAAAGCGCCTCGAAATAATTTCTCAAATGTACTGAAGGCGACATACGTAACCGATGATCTATTCCTAGAGGTTACTGGACATACCACCTCGAACAATATAGGCATATGGTCGCTACTTGTTCCTGAGTTAATCGCAGACTATGAAAAGAATCGCAGACTATGAAGAAAAAGTTAGGTCAAGCACCGAATAGCGCTGATTACACATAAAATGAGAAGTTCCTGTGTTTATGCATATAAAGTTATTCTTGTTCACCAAATCCCACAAACGTTTGCCCTTCAAATCATTTCTAATGCGCCCGAAATATGCTGAGAATTGAAGCCACCCAATATTATATTTTTGGTAATAGAAAACTGCAGTATCTAGAACAGAAGAATTTAGAACACCCATGGGAAAATATGCATTATTAAGTGACAATAGGGGAAACCCAGAAATAGTATTGCCCAATGCTAAATGCTCAGTTTCTGAATTCATTGACTGATATTTATTTTAGCTCTATGGGCGACTTTAGATGAGATAAATATTTCCAAACCACCACCCACAGTTGGGCGGTCTAAATAAAATGAAAGGTAATTTTTAATCCTAAAACACCATTCTCTACAAGCCAAGTTTCTTGTAAAGCAACAACATCAGGAGAATAATGATAGCAAAGATAAAGTAAGTCGGTACCCGCTGAATTATAGAGCGGTGATTTTACTGTAGTACTTTTATATCCTCCATTTTGATGAGGTACCAGCAGCACTCGCTGCTTTCTTCAAGATGATATCCTTTAAAAAATGTTTTTTGGTGGAATTTTCTTTTGGTATTTCTTATTCCTTAATTGATTCGGGACTAACTTAGCAGCATTGTGCTTCAGGAGAATCGCGTCTTTTCATAATTCTTGAGTCAGAGTCCATTTGTTCTGGTTGTGAGACATGGGAATCGGAGTCCAAGCTCCAATATAAGTCCTTCACAAGAGGTACAATTATTCTACGGCCAGAGTTCGACGTGCCTGGCTTTGGCTTCGAAGGCCCTGGTTCCGATGGAATCTCAGTGACCTCACCTGGTGAAGGTAAAGAATGGGGCACCGTGGATCGGTTGCCGCCCTTCAAGATTTGAGTCAACTCAGTACTCACTATTTGTGCAAATAAGTTCATTAGGTTAACGAATAGAGAATCCATCAGCTTCGTCATCACCCTTTCCACCGTTGATGTTATTAGATAGGGCAACGACGACTCAAGCATCTGATTTGCCCGGTCGAAAACGGTGACATATCCACATGAGTGGATATGCCACCGATATACTCAGAGAGAGTATATCGGGCCTCACGCCGGGAACATCGTTGTTGTTCGATGATCTTTAGTAGTGTCAACGCATATGTCTTCATGGGGCAAGTTTTATCAGCTGCATGAGTTCCTCTACATATACAACATCTCATGCTTTGGGTTGAATACTCATTGGCTTCATTTTGTTCAGCACATGTACGACAGCTCACATCCAATCTACATCCCTTGAGGGTATGCCAATACCTCCAGCATTTTTTTTTGTACTACAGTAGGCGAGGAGATAGCGCTTACACACGATAAATTAGTGGCCACGCCTTAACTTCGGTTGGTCGAGCCACGCCGGCAAAATTCACGATCACCGGCTCTGTGGGGACCTTGTTGTTTTCAACGTTACGCGAGCATTGAAATACAGAGACTGCTCGTGCAGCTGCAAACATTTCAAGTACTTCAGGTATTGTAGGGCTCTAGTCCACCCCTCGAACTACTCCCTTCACGCAGGCCAAATGGGCCGGCACGAAACAGCTCACCAGATTCGAGGCGCCCGTGAAATAGCAGTGGAGGTAGATCCCGAAATGAATCAAGGCACTCAGGCCTCAAGAACCACCGGCAGAAACCTCGAGGACAGTGAGGACCAAGAACAAGAACGGCTCAGTAGCACGACCGACCGAGACCTGTCCTTCGTGGCTCTTTCGTCTTCCCATCACGAGCCTCTTCTCGCACGTTGCGTTGTACTTGTTTGTTTGTTGCCTGTAAGCACTGGCACAAACCCACTCTGGGGGATTGGCCATGAAAATTGTAGTAGCCTATATGCGATACACTGATTGTGAATCAGTTATTTAGGATGAAAAACTATAGCAAATTCTTGAAAAACATAAAATACCATTAAATAAAGACGAATGAATAAAATAAAAAGAAAGCTTGACGAAAAAGAATAAACATACGTTGCCTAGGTCCGCGAGAGAAGATGATGAAGTTGAGAATTCTAAGGGCAAGGGAAGAAGAAGAAGACCAGACAGATCCCCCCGAGTGGGTATGAGCCATGGCTGTGGATTCATCATCATCATCATCAGATGGCAAAACTTTCTATGAAACAAAACGAATGAGACTTGAAATACTTTATTGTGTCTCATTAGTGCAGCAACAGCTTAACATTAAAAAGTTATGTTTGTTTTATTTTTCACTACAATTATTATTAGTATGAATTATTTTCAAACACATTGAATATTAGTCAAGACAATGATTATTCTGTCTGGTCGAAATGGGAGAATAACACTTACAGGACTCTTTTCGGTTTTCGTACAAAACTTTTTCAGAAATATTCCATAGTGAAAACGCCTAGCTCAAGTAATGAGTTCTTGGCCGAATCCTCGAAGTTGGTATGAGCCAAATTTAAGGTATCATCATCATCTTCATTATCATCACCAGATGCCGTTTTTCACACCTGGACCAGGGGCATTTCTCTGGTCCGCTTATTTTCCTCCGCAGGAATTACCAGTCGACTTGTTTCTACATAATTCCACCTCATCCGTGCCTGTGGCATTAGTCCCGAGCAACGATGGTAGCATACGAATGAAGAATCCAAAAATGATTCAGACGAAGCTGAGAGCCGCTACAATCCACTATCAAAGCATCAGAGGGGTCATGCAGTTCGACAAGGGAGGCATTCTCTTCTTCTCCTCTGACCAGCTCGGTGTTGGCTACGAACCCAGTGAGCTCATTCATTCCACCTCACCTAGCTTGCGTCAAAGGCCTCGTTCGGGGCGTCGATGTCAACTTGACTGCAAATGAGATACTAGATATGTTTTCAGAAGCAGGTGTGATAGCGGCTTAAAGATGTAGTTGAGTTGTTGATAATAACGAGGTACAAACTGTCACAATTGCAGGGTCAAATCGCCCAGCCTAAATCAAGGTGTGGCCTTTAATATACAGAGTGGAGCCGCTATCACCTCGTCCCCTACAGTGTATTAAGTGTTGGCGTTATGGGCACACAGTTAAAGGATGCAGGTCAGTACCTAGACGCAGAAATTGTGGTGAGACGCACAACTCAATTGACTGTCAGAGTAATGAAGAAAAGTGCCGTCTTTGCCATGAAGAACACTTTGCTGATAACCTAAATTGCTCTGCCAAGGAACGTGAAATCCGAATTCTTTAAATTGTAGACAGAATACGATGCTCCCGAAAAGGTGCCATTGATGAAATTCAGGTCAGAACTCAAGGGTACGCTGGTGCAGCAGCCCACCATAACATAGCAATGAAAGCATCACTTTCCTCACCAATTGCGTGCTTGATTAAAAAAAGCTGTGGATAAGATTCACATAAAAACAGCGCCAACAACGAGGGACAAGAAAAGAAGGAGACAGACAGTGGCACTGTCCGTCGTTATTTGCGCTGTGTTTTATGTGAATCATGTCTTGCCAACTCGCCCAAGCATTAACGTTAGCTGAGGATAAGGCTATGCAACGCCTTTATACCACCATATGTGAGTCCCTGTCGTATATTATAAATAACCAAATGGCAGAAGTATATGGAGCGCAGATAGATACAATTACGGCTTCAGAGAATGCTGAGTCTGCAAACCCTACAAGTGAGGCAGAATCTGAGTTAACTCCGTCGAATGCACAGTCTGCAGGGCCCTCTGAAGAAGGTATTCAGAGGCAAAACGAGGGCACACAGGAAGTTTCTCAGGATACGGAAGATATGAACATGGACCTCAAATGCCTAAAGCATTCTAGATGTCGTATATCAAAAAACCTGACTCGAAAATTTATGTGAAAAGCAAAAAAATACCAGAAGGGCAACCTTTCGAAAACCAATTTTCTAAAAGAAGGTATTTTAGATAAGGTAGTTGCTCAAACCATTGTCACGAAATGATAGGTACTCTTAAAATTATACATTGGAACCGCTGTTCTATTCACTCAGCCATAACAAATCTGTAATACCTGTTTTCCAAATTCGATCTGGCAATTATCGCATTACAAGAAACTTGGCTGTCCACACATCAGTTGTTTCAACTACCCAACTTTCAATATTTTTGACTAGACCATCCATCCAAAGTCGAAGGTTTAGCGTTTTTTATAAACAAAAAGATTAGTTTAAAAGGTGAAATCTCATACTTTTGTATGTCTTGTGAATGAGACATTTTCGCGTTAGATATTGTCAGTATACCTTGTCAGTATACTTGTCTTTCTCGCTAATAAACGTCTACTTTCCTGTAGGCGTTCAAGACACCAGATTGTTAGATATCAGGCCGTAAAAAAATCTAGTTGGCGACTTCAGTTCTCAACATACATGCTGGGGTTTGAGAACGGTTCAATGAGGCCAATAGTTGTCGGACTGGTGCGTAGAAAACAATTTACTGTGCCTCAATGCTAGAACTGCCGCAGTTATTCGAGGTCATTTACGCTCCGCCTTAGTTTAGGCTTTGTAAGCTCGGCTATTGCTAGTACATCATGGACAGCCTTTGATTGCGCCTCCAACAGTGACCACTTTTTTATAATGTTCGAGATCGCTTGCCCCGTTAAACCGTCATGTTCTCATGCCTGGATCTTTAAAATTATCCAAAAATTAAACACGACCCAAATAATGCTATAGACTCTGCCTCTAAAGATGGTAATGACACTAAAGCAATGAAATTAAGCGCAGTAATTAAAACTCCATAAAAAGCTAAATTTGCTGTTCAATCGGTTAAAAAAGTACCCGATAGCACCTGGTGGAATTCCAACTGTTCACGAGATCACAGACGACGACCGGCAGCTTGGAAAAAACTAATACATAATCAGTCCCCTAAGAACTGGTCAGATTTGTATATTTCTTGCCGCTGTATTTAAAAGCACAGTGGCCCAAGCTAAAGAAAAATATGATAAAAGACATTTAGATTTTCTTTCGAAACCTAAAAATAAGAAAGCATTATTTCGGTATATGCGATCTCGAAAAATTCTGCCCTCACCAGTAAATACTGATTATGAAAGGCTGTCATTAAAAGAAACGACTAATTCTTTAGTGTGAATTGGCAGAGGTCTAGAAGTTAGGTTTTCTTCGACTATGCCTTTCAACTGGCAAAAGTCTAGCATAAGCTCTGATTTCGAAAACGTAGTGGTGTCTGAAGCATCAAAAGTGATTCAAGATTTGCCCTTGTCAGCTCCTGGTTCTCTGGGAATCACAGTTCCTATTTTCATTCAAGCTATCGCCCGTAGACGTCCTCTATCTTATAAACTACTCTTTAATAAAAAACGCCTGTATACCATATGACTGGAAAATAGCTAAGGTAAGTCTATTATTAAAAAAAGAAAGCATTAGGTTTTATCATAGAAAATATCAGACTCCTCTCGCTAACTTCTAACACGTTGAAACTCATAGAGAGGGTCTTAAATGGTCGAGTAAACATCTGGACGACAAAAAGGTTAATATTAAAGCCAAACCAAATTGGTTTTCACAATGAATTTTTAATTTGGTGCACCCATGCAGATTTAGAAAGTCCAATACAGCTTGTTTGTAAAAAAAAAAACAATACGGCGCGTTAGTACTGTTGACATAGCTAAAGCGTATGACAGTGTCGACTACTCCACTTAACAACCTGCAGAGCCGAAATTTTCCGCATTATATTATGGAGTGGTTAGCAGAATTCTTAAAATCAAGAGAGTTTTATTGCATCAAGAATGGATACTTTTCGCATAAATTCAAACATAAACGTGGAGTTTCTGTTTGAATTTATTGCTGGAAAAAGGACGGTCAAGTGTCCGTCCTTTCTCCAGTAATATTTTTTTATAATTTATTGAGGTTGTTTTGATTACATTTCATTAAATGCACAACACAGAGTAGGCCCATAGCCATAGGCTAGTAGGAGTTCATTATACTGACAAGCTCTATTCTAATTTATCAGGATGTCAGTGTCTACATTTGTGCAGATGATATCGCGTTCTTCGCTTCAAACAGCGACATTTACTCATTGTACCGAGAACTGCAAAGATATATTTTTACTCTAGAAATTTGGTTGCAATAATTTCATTATCATTAAGCATCAGTAAAAGTGCGCTCTTGGCGTTTCCCATAGCAGATTCAATTTCAATTTTTGTATTATATAATCAGGAACCAATTCCACAAGTAGATTCAGTCAAGTACTCAGAAATAATTTATAATGAAAAGCTTAATTGGAGCCCACACAGAACATGTAAGAGCAAAGACGCTGTTGGCGTTAGGTTTATTACGCAGGCTAAGCAACAAAAAATACGTGATGCGCCGAGACACGATGTTAATAATACATAAAATGTACATGCAGACAAATAATAAAATTTGGGTGTGTATTATTTTCGGGGGCCACTGGTTATAAAATTAAACTTCTAGTAGTGTTAGAGCGAGAAGCCCTGCGAGTATGCCTGGGCCTTCCCAGGTTCGTGGCGAATAATGTATTGTACCAGGAAGCGCGATTGCCAACGCTCCTGTGTTGATTCCGCATCCTAATGGTTCAAACCTTCTTAAAGTTCTACAGTTTACCGACGCGAAGATCAGAGTACGCATTTATTAGCGACCCTGTCTCCTTCTTTCTTGCTCAATGGCCAAGATTTGATACACCTCAGACAATGTTTGTTAAAAAGAAATTTGATTGCATAAATAAAGACATTAACACCGTAATTTAAACTAATTCCTCAACCCTCAACATTAGACATTAGGATAGAGTATGATGAACTCTTCCCCCCACTGAAGGCTTGTTAACGTGCAGGTGCACGATGCCTACGATGAAGGCAGCGTTGTTGGGTATGTTCCCCGGCCGGCACTGCACAGTGTTGGCCACGTTGATAGGCACGTTAACCACAAGCCCTTTTTGCCATACTGGCCGCTGCCATGAGTCAACTTCCCTCAGCTCATAAATGGCAGCTCATAAATGGCAGCTCATAAATGGCAGACTGAAGTGGTCACTTCAAAAAGAATTTTTATAATTTTTCATTGGAGTAGGAATACAAATGATGGAGAATCAATGTTAAGGTCTATCGACGACTAAGTATGGTTAGCGAGGTTGTAATATGTTGGTTGTTTGCTATTCAACAGACAGGCACCCAATGAAAAGAGGAACTGTTCGATGAGACGACCTCGTACGTGCATCACAGCGACAGTCACCCCATATACTTCTGTGAGCATTCAGGTCCCCGACGACCATATAGGACTCTAGTAGCTCATCCATTGAAGATGGAATTAATATTTTTCAAGGCGGTGTTGGGGGGGGTATGTATAGAGAGCAGATGGTGATTAGTTTATTCAATCGAACAGCCACTGTCTGTAGGGATGCTAGTAGCGGTGCATGTGTACATGCTACTCCTCAACTAAAAAATTATGGCTACACCACCAGATGACGATACAGTATCATTTTTGTCCTTTCGGAAGATGAGGTATTGACGCAAAAAATTTATTATAGGATTTAGGTGTGTTTCTTTTACACACAGCACTTTTTTAGGATGTTTGCGTAGGTGTTATTATACATCTTCGAGGATTCGAATCAGTTCTCTGACGTTCCAAGGTATAATGTGCGTCTCCATATTGTATCTCCATATATAATAAGTGCTGTGTGTACGAAATGAGTGTGACTGATGTCTCAAAATGAAAAGTGACCTATTTTACAGAGCCAGAGGGAGGCCCTGTAATTACTGTTTTGTATTTTTTTCAATGGTCGAGAGGACCTCGCCGCTCCTTTGGCGTAGTCTGCACTGGTGCAACGGAGGTGTCCATCACCTCAGGAGAGGCGTCAGACAGGGCTGTTCTCGGTGTAGGCTTCGCCGCAATGAATGGAGCCTTCGATCCCACTGGGCTGTAAGTCGATGGGACCTCTTTAGTTGTGTAGTAACCTGGCTGCTTCCAGGGTTCACAGGGGTCTTCGGTTGAGCTGTGTTCAGGGAGGGCGGGGCAGCTGAAGCTGCTCCCGCTGTGAGGGCTTGTGGCGTTTTCGTCGGCACGCTAGGTATGGTGCAAAGCATTTCCGAAAACTGGAGTGGTGCTGACCCCCCTCGCACCACTCGGCGTACGATGTGTTCCCTGCGAAATGCGGGGGAACGCGCTGCCGCACTTCATGGAAGCTTATGTTCAGTTTGAGCTTTGTAACTATTATTTCTTTCCTTTTTCCAGGCCACGCATGACCTGGAATATGGAGGATGGTCACCTTTACAGTTTGCGCAGTTGACTTGTAACTTACAGTCATCGTCAGCGGAATGGGCATTGGTGCCACATTTTGCGCAGGTAAGCTGTTCTCGGCAGCTCTGGGAGACATGCCCAAACCCCTGACAGTTAAATCAGCGCCGCGGGTTGGGTATGTATAGTCTGACTTGCAGTTTAAGATATCCTGTCGCCATTTCAGTGGGGAGAATGGTAGACGCGAAAGTAAGTATAATGTGTTTGTTGGTTTTTTTTTATTTTCTCTTCTTATGATGAGATCCACCTGGATGACATTTTCGTCTTTTGAGCCAGTTCCTCATCAGTTCCTCATCACAGAGTTCTATCAGGTCTCATTCTGATACAACACCCTTCGCGGTGTTCATGGTTCGATGTGGTGTGATGCTGATGGGCTGACTGTCAAATGATGTTAAGCTATGCATTCTCTGGTACTGTAGATGGTCTTTCAATTCAAGTAGGAGGTCCCTACTCGTTGTATTTGTAGCTTTATAGCCCGCACCTAATGTTTCTATAAGGCATTTAGATATGAGAAAGGGCGAGATGCTTATGTCTGTCTTTTCTGTACTTTAGCAGTGAATGATGTGGTATTTGGGAAAATTATCTTTCTTGGGGGGGAGAAATTCAAAAATTTAATCGGTGCGCCACCTCTTGGAGGGGCGATTGGTTGTGAGAAGGCTAGGAGTCCCCATGATATATTTTGCTTTTTCGGTAGCCATGTGAGCCACCCACCTCCGAGCTCCGACCCCAACGAAAGGACGCTGCGAGACGCTAATGAAATGCATGCGCCAGCCGTACATGGCTGCTATAACCCAATATATCTACCCAAGGTTTGAGATTCACACCATGTAAACCCTTGCTGCCGAGAAATGTGGCAGTAAAAAGAAGTGAGAAGAGGACAGGAAAGATCAAAAGTAGTAAAAAAGACCAAGATGAATAGAGAGAAGGAGACACGAAAGGCGACTGCCGATTTCTCCTGGGCGGGTCACCCAGGGGTGCCGTATACGTGAATCTTGGGCCAAAGAGGTGTGTTGCCTCTGCCGGGGGGCCTTAAAGGTCCAAGCACCCAGCGTCGCCTCAATCCCCAGGTTCCACTTTTCTCCGGACAATGGCCAAGCCATGCATGGGGGGGGGGGGGGGGGGGGCGTGGGAGAGTGTCGAAACCCACCCGTTGGCTCGGATCTGTGGTGTTGCCACATACCCAACGCCTGCTTGCACAGACGCCCCTGCGAGTAGTCATTCAGACGTTTTTTTCTTTGAACATGCAGATAGAATGTGATTAGCAACTTTGTCGAAGAATCTCTATTACTAGCCAAGCTTCAGACAGGCAAGTATGGCTGAATGGAACCCAGCCTAATTTTGCTGTGGATTGTTGTTTTTGTCAACTTCACACAAAACCGGTGTGCATTACATTAGCACAGATTGGGGCGAGTGCGCTTGCCACGTTTTTATCAATATCCACGCAACTTGACCCCTTGTACTTCCAGACACGTCACGAGTTGCGTTGGTATGCCTCGACACGTACCAACCAGTTGGTTGGTCTGGGACACGTGCACGCATCGGCTGAGAATACAGAACGACCTGACAATTTTTATTTTATCTACTAATAGCATAGCAATGGCTACGAAATGCACCGACACACAACTTAAAATTAGCGAGAAAGTACTCACGGAGTCAACGTAATATTTTGATTGCCAGGTGGGGCCATGAAGTAGCCAATTTGGTGTGAAGTAGTCTCCAGAGAAATTCTGGTACGAGTGCCACGTGGTCAGCATTCTGAGAGAATAGATATTAGAACACGTGGATTGTTTCTTTCTCGTGCTTACTGCCACAATACTGTTGCTGGTGTGTGATTGAGGTCAAGTCATCAAGCCAGTGCACGGATGTCCACCAGTGGCTAGACCATGATTCACGGACACACTTTAGGTACATTTTTGCTTCGCGTGTTGCATTCTTTTTGTAGATCTTGTGTAGCTGTTTTATTGCGATAGCAATTATATGGACACTCTCGGCTAGATTTTGCCGCCGGCGTCGGCGTCAATGTCATGCATCGTATATGTATATGGAGCTATATATACGAAAACGCAAGAAACAAAATAAAGTCCTGGAAAAGAAAACACTCCAACGCGCGGAATCGAACGTGGGAATTCTGCGTCGTGAAAGTGAGGCGTTAACTACCAAGTTACCCCGGCGCATGTCTTTCACCATTCAAATGGCAAGCTATTTATATCTACCACTTACCGCTGCTCACGAGCATCTCGTTGGGGAATCGTGTTTTCAGCTTTACCAGCAAGGTGGCGCAATGAGCAAGTGTCACCACATCGCGCGGCAGCACCCGCTCTAATCTCCTACGCTGACTTAGCCCGGCTTAGAGAAGGCAAGCGACGCTCCCTCACGCACCCTTATGTCGCGGCGGCGAGGAGGGGAAAATCGTATTCCTTGGCTGGTGCCTCGGGCTTTACCTGGAACGATTCTGCTGTCCTTACCGGATGCACAAAGGTCACTGCAATCATTGCAGTTTTAGTTTGCGAAAAGCGCGCACTTTTCAGACACAGCAAAGTAACAAATGAGGCGCTTATTCGCGTGCATCCGTACGTGTGAGTACGTGTGAGTACGTTTTGTGCGTCATTTGTGCGTGAGGAAAGCGGGGCATGTTTCAATCCGCTTTCCATTCTGCGCAGTACCTTTCAATCTGTTGCTATCGCGTTCATTGATTCGCCTTTCCGGCAAAGCTGTGACTAGTTTTTTTCTTGTCTTGGCATACGATGATTCGATGTTGGGGGATGTGAGCGTAAAATGAACCCCTGTAAAGTCGTTTCCGTTTGGCACACGCATGTCTCACGGATAAGTCACAGCTGGCTTTAACAGCCGCTGAGTGAGATGCGGCGCTGCGGTCGTCGTGATGCCAGCAGCGCCGCTTAGCGGGAGAGAGGTTAGGCCAGTGCCGGTGGTGCAATAGTGAAGATCTTTGGGGTTTGGCAGTGTGCGGGGATGAACGGCTCGGGGCGGGGTGGGGAGGTGTACGAATCTGTGTATCGAAATTATAGGCTTTCGTGGTGATTAAGAGTCGACGACGCCGCGTGCGCACATTGTATGTGTTGTGTTTTCTGTATTTTATATAGACATTGTGTTGCGATCATTTGTTTAGATTCTAGCTATTTGTTAGAATTGGCCGGTGAGCTTGCCGGCCATTGTAAAAACATTGAATAAATGAACACGTGTTTGTTGCATGACAAGGTGAACTGTGTCCACTTTCCGCTTGTTCTAAGAGTCGTCTGAACACACACACACACACACACACACACACACACACACACACACACACACACACACACACACACACACACACACACACACACACACACACACACACACACACACACACACACACACACACACACACACACACACACACACACACACACACAAACGTGCTCGCGCACGTCGTTTGATGTTTTGCTGCAGTACAGTTGACAAGTAAAGTAACTGAATTTTCACACGTTTGCTTTGAGCGAGGTGCGAAAAGAAAGCTCTGTTACAATAACGAGGAAATAGCTTCTGATCATGTGCCCATATTGAAAAAACATGCTCAATTGCAGCAGGAGGGGGTGGGTCAGCATGGGTATAGAATCACTTGCTCACTGCTGTTGGCACGAGTGCTTGGCAGACGTCTTGCTGCAACTGAGCATCTTTATTTTGTGTACGTGCAATGGCAATTTTCTTGTTATTGTAATGGAACCCTTTCCTCCCATCTCTCACAGAGCAAACGTGCATAAATAAGTGATTGCTGCTGTCAACCACACTCTTGAAAAAGACTGGTCACTGGTTGAAATGTTTAATAATTGTAATTTTGGTTTCTTTTTTCATTTGTGCCTATTCACTTATCCTGGAATATGTAACCGTGTGTTGCAATGAATTCGCAGAAATGATACGTATCTCTTGTTGCTTTTGAGGAAGCATTTATATCATAGCATCTACACTCTAAAGGAGTGTCTCAAGGCGGTGTGTTAAATCCCACGTACTCGACTTTACTAGGCGCTGTTGGAACATAGCCTAGGACATACGCGATATTCATCCATCTAATCTAGGTGTCCGGCCTGATACATTTCGAGGGCGCAAGTGTGAGTGCATAAAGCGCTACTGCATTGGTAATCTTACCTGAGTAAGTAAGACCGTCAATTAGATTTTAAAACTTTTATTATATTTAAGACATTTTGCAGATTTCGATGTCATACAGTCAGATAGCCTCAGCTTGACAGTGATTGTTTTTTCGGCAAACATCACCAACCATGCATACCCGTCAATTGTGATTGAATAATCAGTATAAAGCTGACTACGTTTGTTGTATGCTTCAAATAATAAGAGCATAGCATTCCAATATTAACTATCTGAGAACTGATAAGCACATGAAGGCAACCAATAGTCAAGACAAAGAGCGAATCGAAAAAAAATAAATACTTCTATATGGTCTTTAAAATTGAGTTTTTATACTCTCGAAGTTTAAAATTTTTCTTTTTCCTATTTTTGTTTCTTTGATGGCGTTTTAATTGAAAGAAAGCTTCTTTCTGTTAATTTCTATCGCTTTTACCTAACTTTACAGTAAATTATTCGTATGACCCATATCCTTGACATAGATTCTACAGAAAGCTTATTGACACTATTCGCTAACCACATTTTGCTTCAAAGCTAGAAATCTAAGTGCTTAGATTCCCGAAGCATAAATGTTTGGGGAATCCAGGCTAGGTTGTGAAGAGTATTGAGGGCCACGAAAGCTCGCGATTCCGTTCCTCGCCGAAAGCGACTGAGTAGTGCTCGTCCTGAGCTTGATTGGCTAAGATAGCAAAGCTGTGTTGGCAGTCGTTGAGAGCGGATAAGACGCAACGGCGGAAGATGAGCTTTCACGAAGCCCCTTTACACTGGCTGCAGACTTTGGCACTCCCAAAGCAACTCTTAGGCAACTTCAAGGAGACCCATTTTGGCCACATGAAAATGTCGACTGTCAGGTGACGATTCCAACGATGCACAGCAAGCGCTCCAGACCCACTGCAGGAATACATTATTCGGTACTTTAATACATTGAAGAAAAGTACGCCAACCATTTAAAAGTTTTCACCAATAGATCAGTCGACATAGAGCGCAGAGCAAGCACTGCAGCGTTTGTGATCCCCAACCTAAAAATGTCCTGGGTTGCATGATTCAAATGCGTTGCTTCGTCGACTTCATCTGAAAGCGTGGCAATTCAGGCAGCTCTGAAGAAACTGAAGTTTTGTGGGGAGCAATAGGTCGTGCTGTTCCGACAGTAAGTCCGCTCTGCAGCGGTCAAAGCATAGGTTGGTTTTGGATCAGTGAATTTAGTGATGTATATATATCTACAAATTTTCAGAAACCTGCACGGCGTTACTCTAAATATAAACGTTTAATTGCTTCCGTCACATGTGGGTATATATAGCGGGTAATGAGGCGGCAGACAGGCTTGCTCAAAATGCTTTAGAACTTACACCAATGAAGAAGGCTTCAGGATAAAATGAACATCTTTAACGAGAAGCTGTCGACAAGCATTTTTGTTCGTCGTGGCTGACGCCTCACCAGCCATGTGTGACAAAAGGACTCTAAAGGGAAGAGGCATGTTTGCTTCATCGCATGCTAACGGGGTCAGCGCGTACACCAGCATGGATCCACAAAATCAGATTCTCCGCAACACCATTTCAGGAACAAAAATGTTTAGGCTCACCACGTGACAGTGTAACGGATATTGTGTTTCAGCGAGGTGGCTTCATCTTCAGAAAGCAGGGGTTGACTTTTTTTTTTGGCTACTAGAGACCTCGCATATGACTGGTGATGAGTGTCAATTATGTCGGAATGTCATGCGGTGAGATATGGGTCTGGTGCACTACTGCATACAGAATAGTACACTGGCCACCGGCTTATGCTGGGCTAGGTCGCGCCACACGTGGCTTTTTGGGAGCATGTCCGCGCCTAGTTAAAAATTAAAAAGAAAAACAAAAAATGACATTACTTTAATACAATTAGCAAAGAGAAAACCTTGCCAGGCAATTTACTGCAAATTACGCAAGGCTAGATCCACCAGCTACCCACAACGTCCCAATCCTAATCCTAAGCAGAAATGTGGTTTCAGGTGTATACGTGATATATGTATTAGACACGTGAAAAAGGTATATTGCGCCGTTAACTCACAGGTTCATCGGAGAGCGTGGCGATAAATCTCATGCTGTTTCTTCTTGGAAAGCTTTGAACAGGCGCCTAAAAAATGCCCTAGTTGAACGTGATCATTCTACGCATTGTGATTCCGACATCACTTTGCTGGCGCACTTCCCTGAAACCTTTCATATGCGCATAATGCGTGCGGGCTAAGTGGGTGCGTATAGGGGTTGAATGTATTTCAGAGTGAAATGTTGGCCGATGGCTGTAAACACGCGCATTGACGTAATTCGCTCGTTGTAGAGCATAACTTTTTCCCTTGTCATGGCGAAGTGCACTTGTGTCACTGGATGTCAGAAGTTGCTTTCGATTGAACGACACCTTTGTGAATATCTATGTGCTCATTATAGGTGTATGCATAAGCACTTAATAAATCTATTCTGCCCTGCTATCCTCGACTGGAAAAGTTCTAGCAAGCATGATTCCTATATTATGTGTTATGCTATTTACCTTATCACCATTTTAAAAAGCCCTGCCGCGGTGGTCTAATGGCTAAGGTAATAAATACACTCGGCTGCTGACCTGCAGGCCGCGGGATCTTATCCCGGCTGCGGCGGATGCATTTCCGATGGAGACAAAAGTGCTGTAGGCACGTGTGCTCAGATTTGTATGCACGTTAAAGAACCCCAGGTGGTCGAAATTTTCGGAGCTCTGCGCTATACGGCGTCTCTTATAATCATAGGGCGATTTTGGGACGTTAAACCCCACATATAAATTATTCAAGCCAGTATAAAAAAGAGTTTCGCCTTTCATACGTTGCTTAATTTCTCGAAGCATTGAGTTTCACGGCTCCAACTAGTCAAATACAACTGCATGCTTTATGAAAATTCCAGCGTAGTGCCATATTCCTGAGCGCAAAATTTGAGATCGATGCAAGTAACCAAATACAAAATCTTTGGCCTGAATGAAAACTGAACAGTGGCATCCCGCATGGCAAGCGGGTGTTCTTCAACGGAGCCACGCCTGGCGCTTAATGCAGCCCTTAACATTTCGTGGAAAAATGCTCTAAGCATGTCATGTGATGTGAGCCTGGAAGGACTCCCCTTAACGCATGGACCATTGCGTGGTAGAATCGCAGATTTGCATAAAGTGTGAAAACATGTGAATTGCACAAAGAGGAGATAGTAGTTCAAAGCGGCCCACTCATTAGGAAGGGCGTGGAACTTTACGGACGTGTTGTGGGTCCCTCGCCACTTTTCAAAAGAAAGAATATTGCCGTAATGGAGAAAAGCATACTTGCAGTAAGAATCCTGTGACACTTTGAAACGGTCAGTTTAGCAAGCAGAAACGTTCTTTTATTTGTGGAATCATTGAAGGCGATGCCCACTGGGCGCAATCACCCCATCGCATTGAATACTCTTGAAGGAGAATATCCAGCGTCCTGCAATTTCTGAACTTCTGGCAGACCAAATTAATAAGGGTCTTCACACTTTTTTACGCCAACATACTTGCATCGGCGATTATAAACTTAGTGTGCTATAATGTCCGTGTAGTGCCACTTTGTGCGGGTGCTCTATCCTCTCTCTCTTTCTCTATCTTTAAACCCCCCTCCCCTTTCCCCTGTGTAGATTGCATACCAGTACACCACGATTGGTTAAGATCCCTGGCTTTTCTTTCCATCTTGTTTTTTCTTTTACACTAAAACATATTATACATAACCCACTGCACAGCTATCTATTCTTTATTGTAACTTCATGCATATATAGTATAGCTTTATTCCTATAAAGGTTTAATAGGGCTACTTATAAACACAATCAAGCCTGCACATCTCGAAGCAGCAAGAGATTGCTAGGTGTCGGACCAGTAGAATATTTGTGGAAGCACACTGACCCGAACATGACAAAACAGGGTCGAGTAGGCTTCGGCCATGATGAGTTCTCAGAGCACACAGTGGGAATGCACTCGACGTATCATGTGACTGCAAGACAAACGCCAACACGAAGACATTTGACACAAAGTCGATATTTACACGAAGAAATTAATGCATACCACGCTCACCTGTTTCTGCTTGAAACTGCCATCTCGGTTTTATTTTCATTCCTTGGCTTCAATAGATAATACATTGCGTTAGTGCACTGCGTACGCAGCTATTTTGAGTCATAATACTGCTTACTTGATGAAATTCTGAGTAAACATGGTCAGTTTCATTTCATTACTTTTTTTTCGGAATGAACGTGAGCGATTGCAGTTAGGCTTGAAACTCTGTCCCATGTAGACAGACACAAATAAACGCAATATTCACGCGCTCTTTCATTTATGAATCAGTAACTAAAAAATAACCTTGAGGCGGGGACACTTTTTAATTTCTATTTAAGTACTTCGCTTGAATTCTGCCTGCGAACTGCTGAAATTAAAAAGGCAATGGAGCGATGAGGGAAAATCCCCCCTAAATTGGGAAACGAAAATATAGTCTAATTGCAAGAAGCATACGTGGTGGTACTTCCTTGTGAGGCACCATGGTACGCGCTGTAGGTTCTCAACTCTGCCAATGCAAATTTCGTGATTGGCATCCTTCGCCCTTTGAGTGATGGGTCAAGGAAGTGACCTTTATTGTGATTGCTTCTAGAAGTGATGACTGCTACGGGCGGTGCATGGTAGAAAGTGCGAGTCCAAACAGCGAATAAAAAACTTTATATTGCGGACCTTTTTCATACGAATTCATCAGATGAAGAAGCCAGCTTTTAACACGCAGACATCCTATTAAACGTTAATATTTTAAGCTTGCTATAGGTGGCAAGCAATACATTTGTTTTCTGCCGCGTCACCTTGTAGACTTAGCAACTCATCGACTCCTGCATTTTATCGCTATCTTCTAAAGTCCACGAAGGTAACAAAATATGAAACAAACTGAAGAAAACGAATGAAGGACGCATGGTGAGCAGATTTGGAGATGTTGCCTTACTCGTGTCTCAACCTCGCACCTCTTGCACAGACGTTTGACACAACAATAGGAGCAAAGACAAGCGGAACGCGATGTGACACGCCGCAAGAATTGTATGGATCGAGCTATCCGCAAGCGGAAACGGTGAGGCTGGTAAGTTTATGAAAGGAGACGAAATATGTATATAGTGCACTATCTGGAGACAGCGTTTTCAGCAAACATAGTATGGATAGATTCTCAAAAAAACAATGGCTGAATGAACTATTTTTAGCACAACTGAGACAAGCAAAAAAAAAAAGGGAAGAGACAGGATAGGACACCACATTCCAATCACTGTGGTTGCTGACCAATGTATTCAAGAAGCATCATAATCAACCACCACAAAGATAATTGCCCTCGTGAAGTCATCGATGCAAAGGCCATAATCATAGAAGGGGAGAAATGTGTCAGCTGACAGTTGTTAGTGTTATCAGGAAAAAAAATGATGTTCTTGAATTCATCAAGGCACTGAACTTGTGATGTTACTAAGGATGTATATATGAAATGCCAATTTTCAATAAAATCTAGTTGCTAGAAAAAAATGATCTGGCGCCCTTTCCCATCTCCTTCTTTTTTCCTTGCTTATCTAAGTTGCACTACGAATATTTTATTATTCCATAAATGTCCAACTATATATCTCATGAAACAGCACAATTATTGATGTTCCGCTTGTTAAAAAAAGAGTGGGACTAGAAAACATTGTGTATTTTGCAACTATGGTTCATTTCTGACGATACAGCGTTCTTAATAACGAGCATTTAGTACACACGTGAGCATCTTTTTACCTCTCCACTCTGCTCGAGGCACATCGTGTCCAAAATCGAAGCCGTGGGAGCGTGTTCCTCCTTCAAACCAGCATAGCCACTGAGCCACCTGCCAGAGTCGCTAAATGCTTTTCATATTGTTATAGCTATCGATATTCAAATGTATAAAGACGACAGCGGCATTCGTGTGGGCTTAGTGCTGAGTGGATCTGGTAGCCTGAAAAACTGTGGGCTCGATGCAGTTTTGTTCGAGTAATCTTAACCAGCCGCGCACCGTCGAACAAATACTTCCCATAATTATAAGATAATTAGCACCAATACTTGTTGTTCCATAGCGTTTTTTCTTCTCTGTTGGTAAGCTGCAAGCATTTACAATATCGGCGAGCCTGGAATTCGAGAGTTGAGAAGATTAGGTAAGCATTAGTTTTAATTATTATGGTTGGGCATATGAAAGACACCAAGGGTCCTCATTACTAGACCTGCGTACGCAATGTGTTAATGTGTTACGTCGATTGATTCTACAAACACCCACACACAAAAAAGAGCAAAAATAAATGAATAACTATTCATAAGGTCCCAGTTGGGAATTTATTAATTGCTTTGAATATTGAAGTAAAACCACCATCTGTGTAGGAGGGTGCGCTGTAGGCTCGACGAAGCAAAAATGTCATCACTCCGGAGTCATCATGATATTGATGGTTTTCTTGGCATTCGTCATTGTGATATATCGAAAACCTCCCTCAGATGCTGTCGCACTAAACGTTTCGATAAATATATGATACAAAAGCGTTTTGCTCGTATAAATTGTTCTTGCAGACACAGTACATAGTTAACGCTGATATATTTAATTTCTTCTGTTATTAAGGTCCACATCGTGATAACTCGTTTATGTTTTATGGCATGTGTAGCTAAATGCAGGCTGCTCTGTTCAAGATTGTTTAATTTTTGTGTCCCAGTTTCTTAAAAGCTGGGCGAGAAGTACCACATTATCGTTCCGGTGTTGTACAAAGTATACTAGGTGCCCAAGTCACCGCAGTGCTTTAGGATGCCTAAGTTTACATAATTTACCTTTCTTCATATTAATGTAATCACAATGTTGCCTCTCTAATTTCTGTGGATTGCTCCTAAAAGTCCTTGTAAAAAACAATCAGAAAAAAAACAATGCGAAGTCGCGGTTGGATCAGCTAATACTGTACACTGCTTGCGTAGTTAAGTGCAGTATTGAAAGAAGCTAGGTAGCAAAATATTACGACATAGTCCTTAACTTTACATCTTGAAGGAAGTGTTATCAGAAGGCCGTTACAGCACGAGAAAGCGTGGGCAAAAAATTTAGTTAATTTTAGTGCCTGTCCGCCGCGGTGGTGTAGCTTTCAGGGTTTGTTCTCACAGCCGTCAAACGCACGGCCCGGCCCGTTATCATGACGTCTCCGGGTTTGGTCAGTGGAGAGGGTTTCCGACCCGTTTTCTCGTCAAAACAGGGTTGAAGGTGACATAGAGCGATGCTTTGAGTTTCCGTTGGCAGTGCGGGGATGGAGTCCCCCTTTCCATTGTACCAGGGTGGTTTCTCCTCGGTGCACCTTACTGATAGAAGGAAACGCGAAGAGCACAAAAAAAAAACAAAAAAAACACGGAGGTAGAACGACTGGATATTTGCATGGTCGCTGGATGAAAAAGCGCGCGCTCTGTCATCTATCGGCCGTGGTATTTGTATGGTCGCGAGAAAGAGATTATCGTGTACAAAAAATTGGCCCCGTATCTGAATGTAATCTGCAAATGTCGTCGTAAGATGATAGTCTTGCGTGTGGAGAGATCGAACGATTAATTTGATGTTCTGCGCAAGAAAACGGTGAGTGGTATTTTTTAGGTGCTGCGTTGGAGTGCTTCGAGAGTATAGCGGAGGCGAACGAGCGCATCAAGTCACATCATGAATGAATGGATGGATGAATATGGCTGTACCCTTTAGATCGGGCGGTGGCTAGCGCCACCAAGCCGTAATACTTAGTGAACCCAAAACTATATTTATTTTTTTTCCTTAAAAAGTGAGTGAGTCACACGGGAGATATGAGCGCCACCTGACAGTATTCTTTCAAAACGAAGCGCATGGCTCTGAGACGGGTGTGCGCGCCCGTCTCAGAGGTGATAAGGTGAAGAACGCAAGGTGACGGGTAGGTGCCACCACCATCGCGTCTTAGCAAAGCGTTGGAAACACTCACCTTTTCGTGCAAGCGTTGCATGGTAAGCGCCGCGTGATAAGCGCAACGGTCCTTAAAATTACTTATGTATGCATTTTCTAGAAAAATATCCCCATGCAGAATATATACGTGTTGTTATGGTGCCCCAGACTTGCACAATAATTGCTTAATTATTGAAAATTGCACAAGTATGAACGCTAAATCTTCAGCAACATTGGTGGCCGCTGCGAATGGGCTCGGCCATTTCAAGTACCCAGTGCCGTTAGGAGTGGACAAACAGACAAATGGACAGACAGACAGACAGACAGACAGACAGACAGACAGACAGACAGACAGACAGACAGACAGACAGACAGACAGACAGACAGACCAAAGTTTTGCGTCGAAAGTCCCCAACGAAGACTATCGCCTTTAAAACGTGCTGATGTCGGCCATGCAACCAACGTCGTTTAGCCGTGCAAAGCTCCGTCACGTATTCTCTGCGTTTTTTTTTTACGTCACGGGAACGCGATGAGTCGTTTTATGGCTGTGTGAATAGGGTGCTCGGCCACCGACCCAAATGTCACGGGTTCGATACTGACTGCAGCGGTCGCATATAGATGGAGGAGCAATGCTAGAGGTCCGTGTGCTGTGCGGTGTCAGCGCATGTTAATGAACACCAGATGTCTTCAGGACTTGTGTTTTTAAAGTCTGCAGCCAAAAGTGTTGCTCTTATAGTTTCTCGTATCCTTAATGCGTAAAAATATGTTTTGTTAAAGCCAAAAAAAAAAGCCAGGCCTGCGTGGAAGGCACAGCACAGTCACAGCGAAAGCTAGATGAGCGGCCTTTCACAGCCTTTTAAAACAATTATTGGGTAGCTACCTCAAACACACTTGCTTGATATCCACTAGGTCATTATAATAAAATTTTGGGGTAGTAGGACGGCATTGGCTATGCTACCTCTCGTCATTCTTCTGAGAAGCATTGTATCCGCTATACACTTGGACTTTTGTGCCAACTGTACATGCAGTGGCTGACGACGATGAGGAATTACGGCTAAAGTGGGTATGCGCCACAGTTATTAGTGGAACAAGAACAAGCTTTTGTAATGAATTGGATCGTTGGACGACTCACTCGTTACGCTATTCGCATTGTGCGACCACTGTTTGTTCTTTCGCTGTTTTAAAATGCTTTATAAGTCGTATTAACGTGATTACTTTCCTGACATCAAGCCTGCCTAAGGGAAGTTTGCCAGCAAGCCCCAAACACCGGTGTAGCTTAGTGGTAGAATACTGCAGCCAGAGGACCCAGGCTCGAGCCCCACTGTGTCATTGGTCCTAGCTTTTATTTCTTAATTTCGCGCGATGTGGTTACGGACACCGGCGGCGGACAACTGCACATGACCCGAGTAGTGATCTCATAACAGCTTTCACTGTGAAAACATACATTAGAATTACAGTGACCTGTGCACATCCGAAGGCACCCATCTTGAAATGTCATGAGTGCCGTAATGAACAGCTCTTGCAAACGCAATGAATGCAAAAAGCAATAATTTTTCTAATATGTTCGACCAATGTAGCTCGAATGAAAGGTGATCAGTAAAGAGATTCGAATCTCTTGGGACGTAAGCCTGAAGGTTTTTGTTTTGTTTTGTTTCAGTGCGGCGAAAGTAGTATGCTTGGAGGTGGGACAAAATGAAAATTTTATTGTGGCTCTGTGGTTTCAGTGCACATTTCCACGCATCCTTGGGCGGTGCTCTAAAAAAAGTCACAGCTTTGCCGCAAAGGCAAAGAAATGAACTCGATAGCAAAAAATGAGAAGGTCACTCGCGGAAGGGAAAGCGGATGGAAACGTGCCCCGCATTTCTCACGCACAAATGACGCACGAAACGTACTCACAAGTACAAATGAACGCGAATAAGCGCCTAAGTTGTTACTTCGCTGTGTCAGAAAAGCGCGCGCTTTTCGCAAACAGAGACTGCAATAATTACGATGACCTTTGTGTGGCCGGCAACTACAACAAAATTGTTCCAGTTAAAGGCCGACACCAGCCAAGACATACGATTCTCCCCACCACGAGATAAGGGCGCGCGAGGGAGCATTGCCCCCTCCCTCTACGTGTGCTAAGTACGCGTGGAGGATGAAAGCGTGCGCCGCCGCGCGATGTGGTGACACGCGCTCTTTGCACAAACTAGGTGGTAATGCTTAAAACACGATAAATCCCGCCGAGATGCCCGTCAGCAGCGCTATATGGTAGATATAAATAGCTTGCCGCTTCAACGTTGGAGGACAGGCTGCTCGGTGGCTCAGTGGCTAACGCCTCGCACGCACGATGCAGAGGGCCTAGTTGGATTTCGTGCTCTGAAGCCTTTTTCTGGACTTTTTTCTTTCTTGCAGCTTCATATATATAGATACGTATACATATAAGTGAGTGACGGCGACGCTGACGCCGGCGGCAATATCCAGCCGAGAGTGTTCATATTGTTGCTATCACAATAAAAGCGTTCATTTAATAATGTTACCTTTGTTTTCGCGTGACGCGACGGGTCCGTAATATTCACGTAAAGCCGACGGGTGTCGTTAGCTCTTGATCCCGCGCGTCTGAAAATGACGTGCACGCCCTGCCATGTGTGCACGGCTCAAACTAACTTGCAGTTTAGCTATCTTTGTTTAACAAGCCCACGTTTGTCTCTGAAGTCGTCCTAAAAAACGTCACGTATTTTTTTGTAGGCATCATTATTAATACTTCTTCAGCGTGCCAAGAAGCTGTTGAAGAGCGCGAAGTTTTCGTTCGAGAAGAATATACGTCATTTCACTAAGACGACCTTACTGCGTGCTGGTTTCTCGGAAAGGCTCGTTCTGATCACCGTCATCTATTAGCATTTGCGTAATTTGCGAGTATACGTGCGGCAGGGCCAGGAGTACTGACGTTCGCACCACGCCGGGTTCCGAAGCTGCCAAGCAAGAGGTGAAGCAATAGTGTGGACAATTAGCAGGACAAATGCTCGACCAGTGTGAATATAAAGCGACACCCCCATACCATCTTCCTGATGTCTGCAGTGCTTTCCGTACAGTGTGAGTCACACACGGTGCCGGCTGCCAGAGAATGGTTTACTAGGCTCGTTACACTGGCAGCGCTTCGTATGCTAGGTTTTCCGCTGTTATCCTTAGCGAAAAAATTGCTTTGACGCATACATTGTGGATGTATCACCCGACTAATTTAATACGTGCACTACCAGATGAAACAAAACAAGAAAACAAAGCATATAGAGTGTTTGGCGAATATTTTTCCTATTTTTTGTCTTTTATTTTACTTTTTTATTAGAAAAATAACTTTAGTATATGTATAGAAAGCTAGGCTATGGTCCCCTAATAGTCATATAGCTTGCGTGTAAACAATAGTCATAGAGCTAGGCTTCGAATTCTTCAATGAACCCACATTTCGACATCCGACTAGTTGCTCGTTCGAGCCATACCATTAAGACGGAGGATGGAAGGCCTTGTCTTCAAGTATAGCCTCCCTGGCTTGCAGGTTTGGTTTTGTAGAACAGAGCTGAGCACAGTGTTCGGCCATCGAGGTCAGAGACGTTCTGAGGAGTTTTCTAATTGGGAAACTGCCACAGCATGTAACTACGCGAGGCCTCATTTATTTTACATAGTTTACACGCTGAGGAGGGCAGGGGGGGATGGAGTTGTACGTATCATTAAAGAAAAATTTATGGTACCGTAACATTCTTTGTCATATCAGACCCACAGGTCACGGGATCGAATCTAGGCTGCGGCGGCTGCATTTCCGATGGAGGCGGAAATGTTGTAGGCTCTTGTGCTCAGATTTCATCATCATCATTATCATCAGCCTGACTACGTCCACTGCAGGACAAAGGCCTTTCCCATGTTCCGCCAGTTAACCCGGTCCTGTGCTTGCTGCTGCCAATTTATACCCGCAAACTTCTTAATCTCATCTGCCCACCTAACCTTCTGTCTCCCCCTAACCCGCTTTCCTTCTCTGGTAATCCAGTCAGTTATCCTTAATGACCAGCGGTTATCCTGTCTACGCGCTACAAGCCCGGCCCATGTCCATTTCCTCTTCTTTATTTCTACTATGATATCCTTAAACCCCGTTTGTCCCCTAATCCACTCTGCTCTCTTCTTGTCTCTTAAGGTTACACCTACCATTTTTCTTTCCATTGCTCGCTGCGTCGTCCTCAATTTAAGCTGAACCCTCTTTGTGAGTCTCCAGGTTTCTGCTCCGTAGCTAAGTACCAGCAAGATACACCTGTTATATACCTTCCTCTTAAGGGATAATGGCAATCTACCTGTCATAATTTGAGAGTGCTTGCCGAATGTGCTCCACCCCATTCTTATTCTTCTAGTTACTTCAATCTCGTGGTTAGGCTCTGCGGTTATTACCTGCCCTAAGTAGACATAGTCTTTTACAACTTCAAGTGCACTATTACCTATCTCGAAGCGCTGCTCCTTTCCGATGTTGTTGTACATTACTTTCGTTTTCCGCAGATTAATTTTAAGACCCACCTTTCTGCTCTCCTTGTGTAACTCCGTAATCATGAGTTGCAATGAGTTGTGCTCAGATTTGGGTGCACTTTAAGGAACCCCAGGTGGTCGAAATTTCCAGAGTCTTCCACTACGGCGTCTCTTATAATCATATGGTGGTTTTAGGACGTTAAACCTCACATATCAATCAAAATTCTCTCTGATGATTCCTTCAAGTGTTACTGGATGACCAGGCTTTTCGACGTTGAATACATCATCAACTATTATGACTCTGCAATCAGTAAAAATGAATAATAATAGTAACTAGTTTTCATTTTAAAGTGATAATTTTCTTATTGCACACCATCCTTTGGAAGTATCAAAGTACTTCGAGCTTCTTGTTTGAAGATTGCAAAGGCTACTAAAAGCACGGAAATAGTTGTAAGTGCGTACAATGATCTTATAACGTCAAATTTGTTGTATTTTTATTTAAGAACGTGCTGGCGTGCAGATATATTCCCAAGCGCGGAAAACACTCTACGGACAATAATGACAAAAATACATAGATGCTTAAAAATGGTAAGTCAAAAAGAATAAGATGTAATACTTCGCGTCTTTACCTGCGCTAGCAGTAGAGGCTGAGTGATTACCTGTATCTTAAAATAGAATGTTTACAGAAAGAAATCAAAAATACTACGCGCATGTAACGTTCATTCACGGCTGCGTTAGCCCGAAAATATGAGCGGGCATTGTTCCACTTGCGAATCTTTTAGACGTATAACTAATCTCATACGGATTGTTTTTAGGCTTCGTGTCGCTCCATTGTCAGAGTTACGAACTATTCTCGAAACATCAGAGCACATTATCTGATGAATGCTCGCCTCTAGAAATCCTCTGTTTAGCCGAATCTCGCTTTCCACTGTGAAGCGGCGTCGCTCTACCGGGGGGCATATTTTTTTAATAACACAGCCAACAACAGTAGCTGTCCTCAGTGACGTTCGACGGGATGAACAAGTGACCGCCTGCTCAGACAGTTCGAAAGTTTTACCTATGGTTGATAAGGCGCTGACTGCCGACAAGCGCAGAATGCTTGTGGACGTTTTGTTAAAGTACTTGCAAGTTTTTGATTTCTCCCAGAGTGACCATACGCCTTCCATTCCTCCATTTCGTATACGCCATAGGATAAATACAGAAACAGCACAGCCAATCCGACAAAAACCGTACCGAGTATCGCCGTCCGAGCGCAAGATAATAGACAATCAAGTGCGTGAAATGCTCCAAAAGGGCATCATTCAAGAATCATCGAGCCCTTGGGCAGCTCCTGTGATCCTTGTGAAAAAGAAAGACGGTACCTGGAGATTTTGTGTCGACTATCGCCGTTTGAACTCCATCACGAAGAAAGATGTTTATCCTCTTCCACGAATTGATGACGCCTTGGACTGTCTCCATTCGGCGTCATACTTCTCGTCTATCGATTTACGTTCAGGCTACTGGCAGATTCCCATGCATCCAGCGGACAAGGAAAAGACTGCTTTCATAACTCCAGACGGACTTTATGAATTTAACGTGATGCCGTTTGGATTATGTAATGCTCCTGCCACATTCGAAAGGTTCATGGATACCATTCTGCGTGGCCTAAAATGGAATGTCTGTATGTGCTACCTAGATGACATCGTGATCTTTGGGCGCACATTTCGTGAGCACAACGAACGCGTGGACATTGTTCTGGAATGCATTAGAAACGCTGGCCTTGTACTTAATTCGAAGAAGTGTCATTTCGGCGAGCGACAAACCTTAGTACTTGGGCACCTTGTGAACAAAGATGGGATCAGGCCTGACCCGAGCAAGACAGCAGCTGTGAAAGCGTGCAAACCACCTCGCTCAACGAAAGAGCTTCGCAGCTTCCTAGGCCTGTGCTCGTACTTTCGCCGATTTATTCCTGCATTCGCCGACGTTGCCTTCCCCTTGACCAATCTGCTACGTCAAGGTACTAGCTTTGAATGGACACATGACTGTGAGACGTCTTTCAACCAACTCAAGTTCTTACTCACATCGCAGCCCATTCTCCGGCACTTCGACCCTTCGGCGCCGACCGAAGTTCATACTGACGCCAGTGGCATTGGCATAGGTGCAGTTCTAGTACAACGACACAGTGGAAAGGAACATGTCATTGCGTATGCCAGCAGAACTTTAAGTAAACCAGAACGGAATTACACAGTGACTGAGCAAGAATGTTTGGCACTCGTCTTCGCTGTACAGCGATTCCGTTCATACCTGTACGGTCGCCCCTTTCAAGTGGTCACAGACCATCATTCCTTGTGCTGGCTTGTAAGCCTCCGAGACCCATCTGGCCGCCTGGCACGCTGGGCCCTCCGCTTGCAAGAGTATGACTTCACGGTGTCATACAAGAGTGGCAGGAAGCACGCTGACGCTGACTGCCTTTCGCGGATGCCGCTTACTACAACACTTTGCGATGCCGACAATTTCGATCACCTAATTGCGTCAGTGACTCCAGTATTCCCGGACAAGACCACCTTTGAAAATGAACAGCGGAAGGATGTCAGCTTGGAGCCATTATTTGCTGAAGCACGAGCGTCCACTTTGGCCGGACGCTTTTGCGTTCGTGAAGGATTACTTTACAAGAGGACCTTCTCGGCCACGGGTTCCCGCTTCTTGCTGGTGGTGCCACACACACTCCGTTCCTCCATCCTGCGCGCCATGCACGACGACGCAACTTCGGGTCACCTGGGAATGACGCGAACACTCCTTCGTACACAGGAGCGATTTTACTGGCCACGCATGCGCCAGTCAGTTGAGCAGTACGTGGCCAGTTGCACTCAATGCCAGACGCACAAATCAGTCACGACTGCTCCGGCTGGACTTCTACAGCCTGTGACGCCTCCCAGCACTCCCTTTGAGCAAGTTGGCATTGACCTCGTGGGCCCTTTTCCACGCTCGGCAAAAGGCAACCGTTGGATTGTAGTGTGCGCCGATTACCTGACCCGCTACTGCGAAACGGCCGCCCTGCCATCTGCGACTGCTGGCGAAGTATCCTCCTTTCTCCTGCACTCTATCATACTGCGCCACGGACCTCCTCGCGTCATAATAAGCGACCGCGGCCGTCAGTTTACGGCAGACGTTGTTGAGGAACTGCTCCGTATGTGTGGCTCGGAACTTCGTCATTCGACACCTTACCATCCACAGACGAATGGCCTTACTGAACGAACGAACCGGACACTGGTGAATATGCTTTCAATGTACGTGGCGTCCAATCACAAGAACTGGGACGACGTCTTACCGTTCATCACGTATGCCTTCAACACTGCCCAACACGAAACCACCGGCCACAGCCCTTTCTTCCTTCTTTACGTTCGACCCCCTCGTTATACCCTGGACACTATCTTTTCGTTTTATGACAATGACGATCCTTCATTAGCTGAAACACTATGCCTTGCAGAAGAAACTCGGCGTCTTGCCCGCCTGCGTACTATAGCATCGCAAGACCGCTCAAAGCTCCGCTACGACAGCAAACACCGCCACGTCACATATGAACCGGGAGACCTTGTAATGGTGTGGAAGCCTATCCGCAAGCGTGGCTTGTCCACAAAACTTCTCGCCCACTACACTGGCCCATTCGTTGTCCTTGAGCGCCTCAGTGCAGTAGATTATAAAATAGCACGACTGACAGCTAGTGGGAGACGATCAACCAAGACCGAGGTTACCCATGTGGCTCGCCTCAAAGCTTTTAGACTGCGGGACGATGCATGAAACGCGCGGTGCGCTTCGCCTGCGAAGGGGGAAATATTACGACGTGTATGTGCCGGATTGATAAGAGGGAATAGAAGTGTGGACTTGGGAAGAAGAAGATCTCTCGCCAGTTTTATCCGGTGCGGCCTCGCCATCCCAGCTTCCGTTCAATAAACTCCCGTACCCCTACTTCAGGCGTAACAATATGTAAAGAAGGACCTGTTTTAGTTGATTATTGGTTTGTGATGGTTGAGCAGAACAGATCACGAGTCAGCACGCGCTGTATTCGTCTCCTTTTTCATCTTCTGTTTCGCTCACCGAACACATGCACAGATTTGTACGACGTGACGTGCAATAACGCTGATAATTGATTGAACAACTACAGAGAGAAATAATACAAAAAATTCTTGGTTATAGTATGTTTCTAGATGAGGTGGGATTCAAACCCGCGTATCTACGAAACGAAGGCGAGCATTGTAATGCCTCTGCTATCTAAGCACGCCGGCAGAGCTTAACATAACCTTGTATATATAGCATACCAAGAGTGGAAGTAAGGGAGGTAAGGGTGGCAATGACATATGCGAAGTTAATAATAAGTGAGATTGAACGTCCCAAAATCAGGATATGATTATGAGAGACGCCTTAGTAGAGGGCTTTGGAAAGTTCGATCGATTACGTTTATTTAAAGTGACCTAAATCTAGTACACGTGCCTCGAACCCTTTCACCTCCATCTAAAATGCAGCCGCCGCAGCCGGCATTCGATCACACGGCCTACGGTTTAGCACTCGAACGCCATAACCACTAAACACAGCGGTGGGGTGAGAGATGCAAAGTTGAGCAGAAGGGGAGCATAGGGTAGACAGAAAGAAAACAAGAGAAGTAGCGAGAAACGAAGATAACAAAAACAGAAAGAGAAAGAAAGAAGATACACAGAAATAAACCCGCAAAGAATACATAAGAAAAGTAGAGCTTGGCACAACCAGTGTGATGCTGCCTTAATATATTTTCTCCGACATTTCATATTTTTTTCACTTTCACACTAACGAAGATAATTCGGTGCTGCTTTAACCATCTAATTGCAATAATTTCAAAGAATAAAGTGCCCTCACAGGACCAAATAAATGTTACACGTCTAAAATTTCTCGACATTCATACACATTGATGCAGTGGGTCGCCTGGTACTGAATGTGTTGATGGAGAATTTCGTTCCTATTTTAAGCTACAAAGCCGCTTTTCATCTTTCATTACACTAAGGTAGAGTCGCCGGGGTCTAAGCAACCGGAAAAAATAGCGAATTTGGGTATTTTTAAAACTGGTAGCTGATTGGTGATTTGACTATTGAAAATCTCCAGAGCGACTTTTTCAAAATAAAGTTTATCATTTTGTTGAGAATGGGAAAGCGCATCTTCCAGAATTTAATATTAAATTACTTTATGGTCTCATATTTTACAGATAGCGATGTCTCTGAAAAAAATAAGTATTCGTTGATTGATTTGTGAGGTTTAACATCCCAAAACCACTATATGATTATGAGAGATGCCATAGTGGAGGGCTCCGGAAATTTCGACCACCTGGGGTTCTTCAACGTGCACCCAAATCTGAGTACATGGGCCTACAACATTTCCGCCTCCATCGGAAATGCAGCCTCCACAGCCGGGATTTGATCCCGCGACCTGCGGGTCAGCAGCCGAGTACCTTAGCCCCTAGACCACCTTGGCGGGGCAAAAAAAAAGTATTGAGTATCAATTCAGTGAACTAAGTTAAACACTTAACTCGGCTAGTATGATCATGTTGTGTACGGGGAACCACCTGAGCCAGCTTTGTAGATCGTACATTACATTTTAATTCAGTTCTACATTTGACGAGGACAAGAAGAAATTACATGACACTGCCCGTGCTCTCACGAACTTCTCTCCTATTACTCGTCTAATGTAGGAGTTGAGCTTTTTAGTTGGATTGTATTACCAAATATAGCTCCGCAACATGTTTTATTAAGTCATTCGATTATGTTTCTATAGAAAAATGTCAATAAGACCAGGCTGTATAACCGGACCTTTTATAGAAGCGTATGAAGGTGTATTCAGTAACCAACAAAAACACCAACAGCGCTTTTTTGTTGCGCATCTCACAACCTCCGTCTTGCCACGAACCGAGAAGATGCCGCAGCTCCAAGCTCAGGCCGCATTGTGATTAAGGTTTGCCAGCAGAACCTGTCATTCTGCGTCGTAACGGCAACATTAACGGAGAACTTGAAATAAGTCCACATAAAAAGTTCACTTAAGAAGCCATGACTACAGCACCCTCTAGACCATGGAGGTCAGCGACATGAAAGATCATAAGTATATTGTGAAGAAATCATACACAAGTGCTACACTCATCGCCAAATTCTCACAAATCACTCTCCCACGCGAGCACACTAATGTAACTCACATGTGCTACCGTTTATTGAGTCCTCCCCACCGACAAATGAGTGCACATGTGGAAATAATTGGTGGACGTATAAACAATGCGTGCGCCGCATTGCTATTCTGGGCTGTGAAGATACACTAAAAAAGATGCCATTCTCATTTTTTAAGTGCCTCGTAAGGCTGCAAGAAGCGAAATAGTCTTTCTTAGCTGCAATTTACTAGTACGAGTGTATCCCGGCCAACGAAGAGTTGCCAGATAACTCGCGTTCATACAAAAGCCGACGTTTCGCCTCCACTGAAACTGTTTGGTATGTAGTGCATTTTCGCCTCTAGTTTCTTCTCTTTTGTTTTTTTTTGGGGGGGGTTGGGAGGCAGACATGCCCCATCTATATTTGTATTTGACAGCCAAATGCGATGTTGATTTCAGCGGGACTGGGTCATTCGGCCAAATATCAGATCTGAACACGTCCTTAGTGCCGTGGTATGCCTATAAATTACACAAGCGCTTTCTTTACTTCCTACATCGTACAGGCGTGCACCCCCAAGTGCCAACAATAATCACAATAGACCCGCATTCTGGAGGCAATAAGCAGAGGCGTGACAGCAGCTCTAGGCGTCGTTAGCCAATGAAGCGCAAAAAGAGGCGGTGGGGAAGTACGGCGAAGACCGGATCGCTAATGCGTCAGACAGAGCGACACTCAATCGTGGTCCGTGAATCATCAAGTGGGAGAAAGTGTTGGACGAAAAGGAGGGGGGAGAAGGGCTCGGGATGAGTAATACTCACGGGTTATAGGCATACGTACGTTTGCATAAGTGACATCGCAACAAAAAGTGCGTGGCAACTTCTATGGCCCTACTAAAAAAAACGACAAAGAACAAGGAAGGTAGACGGAACAGAGGAGACGATCGAAAATCGTGAGGCGTTTGACTACATCGTCCAGGTTTCCTGCTACGAGATTCTACGGCACCACGTGTACGAGAGAACATGAAAACAGCCTTCCTCTTTCCATATAATTTCTCTTCGTTTCTTCGTCACATTAAGCTCACATCTACGTAAGAAAGGTGGGCCAGAGCTGCTCTCAGGAAACAAAATTCAGCTGCAATAAGGAAATAAAAATAAACTAAAAAAAGTTCTACTCGTTGCGACCAAGGACAGTGAGAGGAGAGCGCGTGCATATATAACCTGGCGAAAAGCGTGGGTTATTCAATTCAACTCGTACTGAACGGTCGCAGACTTTCCGAGTGCTCCTATCTCTTTCTTAATTTATAGTACAAACTCTCTTATAACTATTCGACATGAAGCTGCTGATACTCTGCGGACTCCTCCTCGCTGGTGCCCTTCTTGCTGAGGCTGGCGGCCAGGAATTGTGTGGTAAGCTAGGTTATTGTTGTCAACGCTAACTTGCTTTCAGTCTGTGGCAGTTCCGACAGGAAACTGTAAGAGTGACGATTTTTCACACGGGCATTATAGAAATACTGCTGTATACGCGTTCATGTACTGGTAATGGCTTATTTGTCACCTTATTAATCCCAAGTGTAAAATTCAGGAAACCGAAGAAAGTAGGCAATTTTAAATTCATATGGGATGCTTGAATGGCAATTCGTGAAGTTGTCTTCACGAAGTGCAAAAAACATAATGTCTCAGCCAGGTGATACCACTTTACAAGCATGATGACTTTGTGTAGAAAGCAAATATTGGTCATTAATGTGTGATAATCTAAGGAAGCCAGCAGACAACAAACTAGGAACTGCTAAAACAAATTAAATGAGAAATGTCACATTGAAACTTTCAATAAAATAGAATACTATTTCACGGCAGATTTCCCAGTTTAAAAAAGTCTTTGTGTGACTTTTTAAACCTGAGAATTTCAATGACATCAAGAATGACGAGCTTTGCCACTTTCTTGTTCGCTTCGTTGTTTCATTATGTGTAGTAAACAAGTCCTCGTTCTCGCGTTTGTGCAATTTATCATATTTCTAACCACAAAACGTCTGAAACCAATTGTGCGCTGCAATTAGTATAGGCGAAATACATAGCTTTTTAAGGGTAGTTTTCAGTGTCCACAATCAGCTCAGCAATCAAATTGCGTGTTAAGAAGAGTTCGCTAGCTTATAGCCTTGTCAAGTTATTACCAGATCTATGCCTTCATGCATGCAAGCGTGCAAGTGCAAAAATGGAAAAGGTGGAAACTTCAACATGTCAGTTGTACATAATAAGTTTGAAAACAGCGCAACTGACAAGAACTAGCGAAGAGCGCAAACACAGCACTGACTTTCAACAATTTGTAATAACAAAGCGAAGTGTTAAAAAAGGAAACTAAGTCAGTTGCTTCAAAATTATACTCATCTACAAATTCGAACTGAGTAAACGTCCATTAAAAAGCCATCATTTACGCATGTGCTTCGATGAATTATCCCGCCGCGTATGTACAATAACTTCATTTTGATTCCTATATATATATATATATATATATATATAGTGGGGCGTATTAGTGTGGAAGGAGGAAGTTTTATAATGGCAATTTTGACTTGTGCAACACTGGTATCATGTTTCACGCCACTACAAAGCTCGACAGAGATTTTTAATCATAGTGGAATTCTTAATGAAAGCTTAAGCAGGAACGATCTTGGTTTGTTCTGGCTGGTGTGCCGTCCTTAAGAAAAAAGAATGGTCCAGTCCGGTCACGCGAGTAAGTACACGTTCAACAAAACGGGCGTCCATTTTAACGTGTTTGTATGTAGGTGTCTCTCTTGCTTCCTTTATTTTCCCTTGATGTAAATACAGACCCTCTATTTTCCTCTTGGCTCCGGCAATATGTGCGTCTCTAGCTGCACACAAACAAGTTGATACAAGATTCATCTGATAAAGCCTTCAAAAGCAAATTGCGTAGATAATTTTCTCGTAAGTTCAGATATTGTGCGAACGTCGTTGGGATGGCTGAAAAAGTGCTTAAAATTTATTGTATCGCACAGGCTGATTCGGTCCCGTTTTTTAGTTAGTCGTATTGAGGGGAATGTGAAACATTTTAGGCCTCACGTGACCTTTACACTTTGATTCTCAGCCTCGGTGGCCACGTTTGCGTGTAGGCGAAATGAAAATAACACCTGTGTGCTTGAGTTTAAGGGCTCAATAAAAAGGCTAAGTTTCTCAAAACTATTCCGCACTCTTTAACTATGCCATGCATTATTATCATTTCGTTTTCTTGCACGAAAAGCCCCAACTATCATTATTAGTACGCTTTCTTGCGTTACCTGAGGGGCGTTTCCGCACAAAAACACTCTCGCCTAAATAAAAATTTGCTGAAACAACCCATAGTGGCACAATTTCCTTGCAGTATACAATGCTTACACTGTAAAGCGCCTATTCATAACATTATATCCATCAGTATTTCTACGAATGTGTACTATGATATTAGCATCTGCTAGACAGAAAATTATACGCATGCAACTAATTCCGAAAGAATATTCAGGCTGCACTCATTATTTAGACAATGAATCAGTGTGCAAGTAAAAAAAGAAGTTCAAGACCATCCTTGCTTTTTAACATTTTGTTCTGAACTTCTACTTAGCGCATTAAGTGTGCCACCCTTTCATTGCTTGTGGATAGCGACATACCTAATTATTTCGACTATATTCTAAAGAAAAATGTAAGCTCCACCCAGAGTACGACTGTACACCTCTCGTTTACCTCTGCAAGCAAGCCGTGCCCCTCACTTCTGCTGGAAGTATGACTTTACTCCAACAATAATTTATCGGGTTTCACTCGCCCCAAGCACGATACGACAATGGTACACGTGGCTGCGAGCGACGCCAGGTTAAAGTTGACCACTTGGGGCTTTTAACGTTCAACTAAAGCTAACTACACAGGCGTTTTTACAGTTTGTTCTCACCGAAACGTGGCCGCCAATGCCGCGGGATCAAATACACGTCATCCAGCTTAGCAGCGCCACACTAAACGTGATGAACGGCCACGGCGGGCAGCGCAAGCACTTCCTCTCTGCCAGTACACTATAGGCATAAGGAAAAGTGAATGCGCATCGTTTCCAATGAAAAGGAATTTTTCGAACCTCACGTTCGTGGACTCTGCTATGTTCTTATAATTTTCGTCCAAAAACAATAATCTTTATGGCAAAAAAAAACGAATGCACATTTTATAGCGAAACGAACTATCTCAAGCGTGTGAAACTACTTCACGTGTCAAAAACGAGAGGAAAACCTATTTGGATAGAGCATCTATGCTAATTTTGTGTGGGTGGGACAGCAGTATGTCTGAGTAAGCTCATAGTTTTGCCTTGTTGTTCATACTACTGACTGTCAGTGGCTGTCAGCGACTGTCATTTTGTTTGAAATTCACTTCATTGGTCTGCGCAAATACACCAACGTACATCTACAATGTACAGAAATGTACAGTCGGGTACACTGTTAAAGGGAACACTTGCATATGCAGCACATTTCTGTTTCACTTTCTCGCAAAAGCACGGTGGTTTAACTTTACCCAAAACTTGTGGTTACTAGTCGTTCTGACACTTTTTGACAGACTAGTGCCCCGCATAAGCATTGTTTTCTTATCCACTTGCTACTAGAGGTCCTGATATGAATGGTGCTCATTGTAGTGTTCCCTTTACCAGTGGATGGTACTGTGCATCAATGCTTATTACTACTCATGCTTTAACTGAGAGACACAAGCAGCAGATTGCAATTCTTTTTTTTTTCTTTCAGCGCTTGACCATGATCAAATCAAGAAAGTTTTGAGTTGCATGGGAGAGCACGTCAACTCTGAGGTATGAAAACAATATTAAAACTCAATCAATATATAAATAAATCAGTTAGTCGAAGAAACAAATAAATAAATATTAAATATTTAAACGTGCTTCTCTTCTTTGTAATAGTGTCACAGAAAAAGTGCAAAGCATGCGAGGACATTCACCCTCGACTCTGAGTATGACGCATTAGCGCACCCTTTTCAATCCTGCCTTACTTATCTTTTTCGCAGCTCAAGGGCAAGGCGAAGGAGATCATCACCAGCCAGGGTGACAACCTGGCTGAGCTCGTGAAAAGGCAGTGCGAGGCTGAAGTCGACTTCGTGAGTTGAAGCTCTTTAACTTCCAGGCCTGCTACATTTTTGTAGGGAATACAATACTACGCTGAGGATGCTGCAACTATTTTTATTAAGAAAACCTTGGTATTGGTTGGCGCAAGCATAGGAAGACCCTTTCTTAAACTCTATGGGTATTCAAAAAGGAAGAAAAAGAAGTTACGTGATGTTTCATGCGATGGCCACGAAGGATATTACGAGGAACCATTTCTTAGGCTGCTGTTGTTTGCGCGTGCGAATAAATGCATATTTGAAGACAGACAGAAAAGTAACAATAAATTAAAAGCAAAGAGGACCGGGTTTACGAACATGGGACAACTGTTTGACTCAGCTCTACCTGTGCGTGCTAAAGAAAGCTTGTTTCGGGCAAAAGGCGACCGAATTTCGATTACGAGAAACAAATATAAAACATCATAATAGAACGTTTCTATCTGGGGGAGAAGATTTGCAGAAAACTCACCTAGCCATCCCAATGTGCATCTAATTGATAGTCATGAAAGACGATTTCAGGCGCCTGCTCAAAGCCAACCTGAGATATAAAAGTCAGGTTTCAACTTCTTTATATTACAACCACTTCACCTATACGCTGACCTTTCAGATCAACATATACGCTGATCTGAAACACTATTTAGAAGAATGTACTGATTTATTAAGTAACTGTCATAATTAGTCTGATGAGTGTCTTGATTTCAACATGTAAGTAGGTGTTTATTCCGTTTTCGTTCTCTCGTGCATTTTAACGGTTTAGTGCGGTTTTTTCATGTACTGTAATGTTTCTTTGCCGATTCTTTATTACATTAGATTGTAAATACTTTAGTTATTTCTTTATTGATATTGTACAACTTTTTTAGTTACACTTTTCTGAAGTGCCTTTATAAAATCTTTCTTTTTGGACCCAAACTAGCCTATGGCTATGGATGTATGCAAATTTTTCGTAAATAGTGTGACCAATAAAGTTCAATTCAATTCAATTCCATTCAATTCAAGAAGCGGGATGCGGTAATTTTGCCTTGTATGCAATGATAGTTTTCACAGCCTGACCAAGAACGCTACTACTACTCCAGTAATACCTAGCCCTGGGTTTTCTTGCCATTTTATCTTCCCAGTTAATGTTCTCAAAAACAAAATAATTATGGCGGGCACGAGAACTACGAACAATTTAGTGAAGTTATCATATAAAGACCCAAACTATGCGAGTATTTGGTAGTTCAATTTTGTGGGCTGTGCTCAAAGAGATCTCGTCCTTTTAGACAACCCTACTTCGATGAAAATATGCTCTCGCTCATCTGACACTGAGTTATAAGCTTGCTCTGAAATGCTTTGGACCCATAGGCGTGCTCACAAGGGAGCAGAAGGGGTTGCCCCCCCCCCCCCCCCCCTGTCACCTAACATGTAGTGCGAACTCAGGCCTATACATTGACATATTATGAAGGTGAGGGGCGCAATGTCACCCCATACATTGACAAAAATAGATGGGGTGACGCTGCGACGAACCTTTGCTACCCCTGAAAGTGAATCCTGCGCACGCCTATGTTCGCACGTTCCCCGTGCACCACAAACACAAAAAAAAGGTGCAACTTGGTTTAACGCCAGCAGAAAGCGTTTTAAAAGGTCAATACAGGCTATGTTTCACCATTCACATGTTGCGTTTCAGTGTCTACAGTTGCTGATCGATACGTATAAAGAGCATTAAATGAATACATTCAAAATGAAAATAATTTTTTTTCTTTCAGCTTGAGCTGCTGAAGACCGCATTTTCCGTAAGTATTTGTTCATCGTTACTGTAAATTGTGTTCTCTAATTTGCTAAAGAGCAGAGGCATATTTCCCTGACGTGCACGTAGTTGTTCGGTTACTGTCATTTTTTTCTAACCTTTATTCATAAATACTGTATATATCTGAGAAAAATTGGTCACACAACATTTAAAATTATACTGTGAACTTCTCGTAGCAAAGTTTAAATAGAATAGAATAAAACTCGAAATAGCATAGACAATAGGATACACAGCGGAATGTTACGCAGTATCCGACTTGAATCGGAGCCTGATATACCTGAAGTTCGAAACTTATTAGATAACTGCCTTCAGCAACACCAGCATATAGTTTATTCAGTTCGTATCTTTGAGTGTGCATATACATTTCTGTATAACTAGGTCTTTCAAGAAGTCCCTATCACCGCTTTAACTTCAATACCACTTTGAAAGCTCAGTTGAACTGCATCAATTATAGATAACTGAACTACGTTAATTAAAGAGAGATACAGAGAACAATAAATGAGTTTCACATGAACTGTAACTGGTCAATTTCACTGGCTTTCACTGGTAAATTTGCGGATTTAGTCATCGTGCTGTGGTTTGTTCGCACTTGAAACCCCATAAATAGCTCTGTTGTTTTGCTGCTGCAGTCAGCCAGGTCTCGTCATTCTCACGACAGTAAAGCGTATATGGCACCAAAAGCCATATATGAGAAAGATAGGGCCATAAGTGTTACCACAAAAAGAACTGGCTTTGACATATCGCGACCGCTGTTTGCTTTTTCTCGAGTCGAAGAGCGCTGGATGTGCTTAGTGTTTTTTGGACAGGCGCTTAGCAAAGTCGGCGAATGTGCGAGACTCTTAACGACCGGATCTCGAGTACTAAAGCTAATGCTAGGAACACACTGGGCTAGCTCGTGGAGACGTGGTCTATGACGTGCGTCAAACACGGTGTTTCGTCTTCACACGCAGAGCAGTAAAACAGGACGAACGCGATAAAAAAATGCAGCCGCGAAAGAAGCGCGTAACGGTATCTCCTGTCCTTCAGCTGTTGCAGGGGTGAATGAACACGCACTCAATGCATACAGCTGCTCTAGAACGCTGCGACACGTAGACGACACGATAGGGCAGGCACAAACGGGCTGGAAAGGGCTGTGTAGTAGACGATAAAGAAACCTGAGCGAAAGCAGCGAGATGACTGCCTGCACTCTCAAGGTTAGTTGTTACAGCGTGAACCTAAGTACCAAGTCAGATATAGAACCTTACATCACGGATACACGAAGGCATTGCGTCTCGTCTCCAATGAACCGGCACACTGAAGCCCACAACTTTCCATTTTGCTGATTACCGTATTATGTAGCATTTCCACTGAAGTCACTTTCTTCCCCACAGCCCTGCATATTTGTTATTAATTCATTGCAATATGTATGTTTACAGCTCACAGTGAAGTATAATTTCTTGTTTAAAGAGCTCAAGTTTTTATCATAAAGCATTAATCATCGTGTGAACTTGGTAGGACCATGCAAGGTCAAGCATATATTGCATCCATCAATCGAAACAATACATTCTCGAAGGCTGCGCAATAACAGCCTCTAACGCAAACGGGTACTTTACTTTTTGTGGTAGCGTCATTTACAATCGTAAATACTACAACACGGTCTTGTGTTCTCATTTTTTTTTTTACGCAAAGCTCATGTTAGACGCCTATGTTGGATTGCGAACTAACAGAAATTGCAACAGAATTTGTGACTTTGTTGATGGGGATTCTAGCACGTATCTGTACCAGCTAAGTAACAATACTGTTGTTTTATGTAACCACACTTTGTTGTAGAGAGGCGGAATGAGGTAGTGGGATATCTTTGAAGCCTTGATAAACATTAACTTGACATTTGTGGATAGCGTTACCTGAACTCATTATGTTAAGAGGGTGGATGCACGCTTCTAACAATTTTTATGCGAATTTTTCTAGGAGGAAGAAGCAGATGCGATTAAGAAGGCTTACGGTGAATGCAAGAACGCTGGCCATTAATATGGTTCCTAATATCAGTGATCTATTCAATGGACGTCCTGGAAGAGAAAAACGTGTTTTTTAGTATGCTGGAGCATATACAAAAATAAAGAAGTACATGGACTAACGTGCTTGCATTGTCATTTCCATATTCCCTGAAAGTATAAAATGAGAACAAAAAAGCAGCCATTTGGGGGTGGAGGTACTTCTAGAATGCTGTGTTGGCTACTCTGTATTCAAGGAAGGAAAGCGGTAAAAAAACGAAAGGTAGATGGATGAAACAGGAAAAAATGTGAGACACGAACGCCTTACAGCAGCAGAGTGTCTATGGACACCATTAGTGAATTGTCGCTTATATCTTAATCGATGAAGGCGATTTATAGTATGATGACGGTGGACGGCACGTCTCCCGGGATTTTTTCTTAAGTACTATGCCACGTCCTCTTAGTGCTCGCCCTAACACGTTCAATGGAATCGGCAGATGTACAAAACAAACATAAAGGCAGAGAGGTTAATTAGCAGATAACACCTGCTTTTGGTTAACAGAATAACATTGTCTGCACTGGGTAAGAACACTGCGGTCTTAGACTTACGTATCAATTTTCAAAATAAAGAAACACACTACCTATTACTTACGTATTGATGGTGTGCCTCATATATGCGTAATATTTGTTCAGTGATTATTCATAAATATCAACGCAGCCACCAGATAGATGGCTGGGTGTTAAGCAAGTTAGGGCATAGGCTTTCGCCTGGTGGCTGACTTGTTTGACTGACAGACAGACCTACATACGAATAGACGGACGGACGGATGGATGGATGGACGGACGAATGGGTGGACAGACAGACAGACAGACAGACAGACAGACAGACAGACAGACAGACAGACAGACAGACAGACAGACAGACAGACAGACAGACAGACAGACAGACAGACAGTAAAATTTCTTCGTTGAAGCATCCTAAGAAATACTCTCGTCTTTAAAAGTGAGCTATCTCATTTGCTGCATGGCTTAACAACGGTGCGACGGAGAAGATTAAAATACTTTCTTCCACATAAACACAAGCCGTACAAAAGGTACTTAAGGTTAAGTGCCCAGTATTTGCAAAAGGCTTCCGTAGGCACCAGGACACCACTGTCTCCAGAGGAACGTATGTGCTTGAGAATCGAGTACTAAACAACGCAGCTGTGTTCTCTAAGCTCACATGTAGTTTTCTTCTATGTTTTCTTTGGTTTCATTGAATTTATATAAGGAGATGTTAGTACACAAACAGGGCCTCAGCTACTACTCATTCCTTAGAATTATCTAACATAGAGCAAGTAGGGTCTAAATCTACAAGCGTAAGAAGTCCACAACACACAACATACAATTTAGCATAACATTTATGAGATGAGATTTCAAAACAACGTATTCAACAATCACATGTATGTGCACATACAGCGATGTTAACAAATTTAGGAGCAATCGTATGTTTCCTTCTTTCAGTGTTCTCTTCTTTGCCTCCCTAATTACCGTTCCCTAGGATAGAGTGGCAAAGCGGACGCTCGTCTGTGGTCCCTCTTGCTTTTGCATCTTTTGCCTTCTCCTCCTTGATTCAAGAAACCAATCCCACATTGCAGCATTTGCGCTTAGCGATGGATAAGTTTGAAATGTGCACAGTCATGACTGAATGGTCAGCTTATTTGGTGTGAAAGGGCCGAAAATGCCTTGCAACCAATCCAACATAAAATATACTTGGCGTAGGCTGGAGGCCAAACTAGGGTGTGACACATGCTTACCTGTTTCTTGAATGCTGTGCGCAAGGAAACTAAAAATTCTACATTTTCTTTAACTTCACAGCATAAAAATTGGGCAAAATCATGGCAGTGCTTCTTCTTATGAATCCGCGAAAATATTTGTCTTTCGTCGAAGTTCCATGAAGCTCTGCGGAGCCCCGCTCTTCACGACCAAACCTGGGCGACCCAGCACGCCAGTGAGGCAGCGTCGAGGCAAGCTCTTGACGTCCCCTCATAGAATGCCTAGGCCCGGCCAGCTGAACCTGCTGGTTTCTTATAATAAAGTTTATTCCTCCTCCTCCTTATAATAAAAGCTACACACATCGCACAGAAAGAAAGAAGTGTTTTATCTGTGTTTCAGACCACGTCCTCTTCTTCCGGGCCATATTCAGCTTCGACACGCATTGGTTACAATTTCCTGACATTCTTGTCACAAAAACATTTCACTCTTACAAAACAGAGAGCATGCGTTTTTAGAGCATGGGCGCACTCAGTTCTGATATCGTCATTGAATTTTGGGAAGGAATATTTTAACTTACGTATACCTGCTACGATTTTTGAAAGAATGGGTGTGCCACAAATGGTAACCAGCTACGAATTTCTCGTATCTGCAACTGTGCACACCTCAATACTTGGGAAGACAATTGACGCGGTTTTTTTATTTAGCCACTTAAACGTAAACTTCGCTACAGCACAGTATTTCCACCTCGATGTATAGTTTGGGTTCGAAAACACAAAAATGCATAAATACGCATCAAAGCATTATTATTCTTAATTCTCAACCAATCGAAATCCTCGGCATAAGAACTGTCTTCCGCTTCCAGAAAATGATGTTATATGACTGCAGTTAGCGCGGATAACTTCAGGGACAAATTAAAATATCAAATGCTTCCATCTTCTCGCGTTCACTGATGGTACAATTGTCATTGAAAACTATCGTAAGCGATCGTACAATAAAAACAGCATGCGTAATTTAGGGCACAAGGTGCCTTTACTAACTGACAGCAGACCAAATAAAGAACTACCACTTAAAAAAGAAAGCTGCAGTTTTGAAACGATCACATGATGCAACGCAATGACGATAGACTCTGGGTGGTCCATTGTCGTGAAAGAGCCATTACTCCGGAACAAGAGTAGTTTGCGGAAGTAAAAAATATTAACGACTTTTGGCGCTGTCATTCATGGACACAATAATAAAAAACATGGAGGATGCTATAACTTTGCCTTCGAGAGTAGAAAACAACATCGTTCCGTGCCCCGTGCGCATCATTAATATCGTTAAGCTTTGCATAAAAAAAGGAACACTTGCGTGCGATCACTGGTCGTTTCAAACTATCCTGCAAAACGAGCTTTTACCGCGTTAAAGTTTGAACAGTCAAAGAACTTTGCGTTCAGTTTTGGCGTCTTAGATGGGCAAATGAATAATAATTGTAGCGCAGTATTATATACCTACCCCAGGTTAGCACTATCAGTAGCATGAAATGTGGAGAACATTCGCGTATACTATTTCGAATGCTACTTCAATACTCAGAGTGTTGAATCTTAAATTGATGTCAATTCTGAAGAACCAAGACCCACCTTGACATTTTATACAAACCTTGTTTTTATATATTGATCTGTGAGATTTAACGTCCCAAAACCACCTAATGATTACGAGAGACGCCGTAGTGAAGGACTCCGGAAATTTCGTCCACGTGGGGTTCTTTTACGTGCACCCAAATCTGAGCACACGGGCCTACAGCACTTCCACCTCCATCGGAAATGCAGCCGCCACAACCGGCACTTGATCCCGCGACCTGTGGGTCAGCAGCCAAGTACCTTAGCCACTAGAGCACCGCGGTAGGGCAGCCTTGTTTTGATAATTGGAGTGGAAGTTCATGTAATCTGATACGTGCAGCACTTTTTACGAGTGGTATTAGATACGAATTACTTCGGGAAGCACCACGACTTAGTTATAAACTCTACTTTTGGGGCCAGGAATGCCACCATTACTATAGGTCTTTGCTGAAATAAAATTTCGTTTATAATTTCTCTCACCTTTTGTATTACTTAGATACATCGTGAATGAATGAAAGAAGTGTCAATTTTAAGGCCTAGTTTCTCTTTGTTATGTGAAATATTAACGAGAAATTGAGAACTCACAAAAATAATGTCAACAGAAGCATGGAGGATGCTAATTTATTTTATATGCGGGGTTTAGCGTCCCGGAACGACCACAAGATTTGGAGAGATGCCATAGTGGAGGGATACGGCAATTTCAACCACCTGGTGCACTTTAACATGCACCTAAACTTGACATAGGGGATGTTATTAGAAGTAATTGTAATGAAAATGAGAAGAAAGAAAAGTGAACGAAAAGATAACTTGCCTTTTGGCAAGTTATCAAAAGGCAAAATGCAAAAAAAAACGAGTGTACTACACTCACCACAATGGCACCAGGTGGCGCTTGCTGAAGCTAGAGCTAGGGCTGAAAATATGGCACTATGGAACTACAATAGCTATGACGTTGCGAGAGGGATTTGGAAAGGTGTCATGGTCCCGGGTTTGACGTTATGCAGTCTTTTGCATGAAACCAGAGGTTTAAGCAAGAGTGGAAAGTAAAGGACTTGCCATTGGTACACTTGTTTTGGGAGCACACGGGAATACCCCTAATTAGGGGGAACAGGTTGACATGGGATGGGCATCGTTTGAGTGCAGGGAAGCTTGTAACAAGACAGAATTCGAGGAGTGATTGAGAAAAGAGGGAGAGGAGCGTTCGGCTAAGAAAGATTTCAGCTACTTGTGCATGAAAAATGTTGATACTAAATGGAGCCAGCGAACGCGAAAATTGTCAAGCAAGTATTTAGACAATAACAGATTACCAATCCAAAAGGAAACACCGGTTAAGAAGAAGGCGAAGGAAACAGAGAGGGACATGTGGAAGATTGGAATGCTTACGAACTCATTACTCGAGAGCTATGGAACTTGCAAGCGGGAAATTGCAAAAAAAAATCTACAATAATTCTCGGGGTAGTTCTCTGCTGTTCGAGACCAGAACGGCAGTGTTGCGAACCAAGACGTACCGAGCCACATACGAAGGAACAGACACGGTATGTAATGCGTTTGGAGAGGAGGAGGAAACGGCTTAACATTTGATAATGTTCTGTAAAGGACTCCACCCTAGTCAAAGATAATGGCTCGAGATTTTTCAAAGCATTGAGGTTGAGGGACAGTGAAAGCGAAATATTGATTTGTGGGGTTTAACGTCCCAAAACCACCATATGATTATGAGAGACGCCGTAGTGGAGGGCTCCGGAAATTTTGTGAAGGCGAAATAGACGTTTAACGAGTAGAAATAACCAGAAAGAGGCTAATCGATTGGTGGCTACAATCAAGGCGCTAGTGAAACTCAATATTTAAAACATAGTGATATTACTTAACTTTATGGCTAAGTGGCATGAGCCACCGCCCGATCTAAAGGGCACAGCCTGATATATTCATCCACGTTGAAAATGCACATATATACCCTATAATGTGGACGAGGGGATGATTGCCACCGCAGCTCAGTGGTAGAGCATCAGATGCGTTATTCGAAGGTTGAAGGTTCGGATCCTGCCGGTGGCATGTTATCTTTTTGTGACTAATCTACCGTCTGATTCATAATACAATTACTTCTAAAAACATATATTCTTCTCTTGGCATCATTCTCTGTTAGTTTTCATTACCTATAGGTACATCATACACGGCAGCATGATCCTTTTCTCCATTCTTATCAAAGTAATGTTCAAGAGACATGGTTTGGAACTACTCGGGGTAAACTACTTCGGGTATAACGGTTCTCAGTACATGAACGTCAAAGTAGACAATAGTGTAAAATACTTCTCTTGTATAAGTAGTAAAAATTTGGTAGTTAGATAGCTCTCTATGCCTTCGTAGAGGATATACGCGTGATGTAGGAGGTGAAATTTCAATTTTGACTCTTATGGTTGGTTTTGGCACTATATTTAATTCTACGGAAAATTTTTACACGTACAACAGATAACTGTATCTCGTCTGATACCCGAGCACACGGACCTACAGCACTTTTGCTTCTATCGAAGATTCAGTCCCCGCAACCGATATTCGATCCCGCAACCTGCGAGTCAATAACCGAGTACCTTAGTCATTAGACTGCCGTGGCGGGGCAGGCTCACATACCGAAGTAGGGTGATTAGAGCGCTAGGAACAAAATATGCACTTGCCTAAAATCTTACGTCCAACTAGTATATCGTTCGCTTGATGTTACAGTGGGCCTGGCTATAGCAGATGACTTGTAATTGCTTAACTGTTTATATTTTGACGGGGGGAAGTCAAACCTAAGGCGATGTTGTCGCTACGTAAACTATCGTTCACGAGAGCACGACAGCTTTAACCAACGCCGGGGCGGGGAGAGGGTTCTAATCTACCTTTTACGTTTTGGGACCAGCAGGACGTACAGGCCATGCCTCGAAATGTAAGATTTTAGCAAAGAGTTGGAAATAGGTACTACAATACCCGTGGAAATGTTTAATAATGCTGCTGTCTTACTCGACCCTGCATCGGCATTGACAACGTTGGTGTTCGGTACTTATAATTATAAAAAAACGAATAAAACTAACTTAATGTTTCAGATGAGGCAGGGTTTGAAGCTAAAGGTCCTCACAATCCGAAGACAAGGCCTATACCCACTGCTATATATAACCATCCTTGAAAAAAAATCTATGAGAACAACAAGAAGGCGTTGTGCGGACAGTTGGACACAATTGAAAAGAACACTGCCTATATTAGTGCTTGATTCATGTATCTCATTAAAATAGATATAGAAATATAAACCTATAGGGACTCTTTTGATGCTAAATATCAAGAAATGAACGGGCACTTTCTTTAGAGACCTACATTAATTGTAATATAAGTCATTGTCGGAGTCGGCAGGTCTTGTGATCTTGCTTTAGGCAATCAATTGTAAGCGCGTGCACATCAAATCTAGCAACGAGTTCACGACACCACGAGCCCTCGCTGGCTAATCGCATACACTCGTGCGCTTACAGCCTTGCTGTCCTAAAGGTTTGACAGCGTGGGAACCGCAGATTTCTTCCTTAAATGCAAAAGCATCCTATGCTAGGAGCAGTGCCCATGCTGCGGCGTCCGCAGCCATTTTGCGCATGCGCCGATTCGGCCCCTTTTATCGCGTGAACGCGAGGAGGTTGTCGAAAGTGACGTTAGCCCTGCGTTCAGTTCTTTTCTCTGCTTCCGTTTTTTTTTCTCGCTCGTATATAACGCGGCACGCGTTCGCTCCCGTTACACTCTCCTTCGCAACGACAATATAGTTGCTCGCGATATTCAACGTTCAGGCACTTCGCCGTGCTCCCGACTGGGCTGCAGAAATTATGTGCCTTTCTCCTCTTCGAACCACTAACACCACCACCATATTCAACGTAAACGAAAACGCCAGGAAGCGTTGAACTCTCCTCTGCAAGTCGCTGTGGGCGTTCGCAAATCTGAACGTAAACGGCCACGCCGGTAACAGAATCTGGAAGCTGCGAGGCTGAAAAAGCACGCATTTGCTGTGTTTCCGTCATTCTCCCTCTGTGAAGCAGTGTGCGAAACGCCATGAACAACGTCAACGTCGGCGATAGTTGCAGCGGCAGCACCACCTCCGCGTTGCCGAGAAAGGCTCGGGAAGCCGAACGTAAACGCCTCGACAACCACCATAACCGCCACCATAGCCGTCATAAGTTATATACCAACCGCCAAGTTATATGAGACAAACGGAAACTTGATGCGCACCCCCGCAATGCTTTCGCATCCCACCATGGTTGACTCTAGAGAGAATCATGTTCTTTTCTATAACACGGAAATGGCAAATAAATGGGTTAGCGAGCTTTCGCATGCACTCAATAGAAGTCAGGCTGCCTTCTTAGATAGAATGAGGTAACACGCATCCTACGGTGTATAGTGTTTCGCCTGTTTTGCGCATTGGCCTGACAATTTTTTCGTCTTAGAAACATCAGACCAATTTATGTTCTCACCAACATTTAGGACAAGTATGCAGATGCGCTTTGTCTATAGGAACTGCCGCTTTGCTTACGTCACAGCTGATGTGTGCGAACTTTGGCAGCAAGTCTGCTATAGAGGAGCGTGCGGGGAAAAATGGCCGTGCCTGCAAAAGAAGAATCCTCTTATTTAGAGATACCGGTGTAACGTTATCGGCCTATAATTGTTTTTTGTATCTATTGTTTGCGTTGCTAAGCATATTTTTATACGTCTCAACGAAGAAACCAGATACGCTGTCATTTTGTTCTTGTTACTACTTATGCGGTGCAGTGGTCATCATCAACTTTACCATACGCCATTTTCTCAGGTTATCGGTCTAAAAATATTCGTCCAGACGAGTGAAGGAAAAAGCGATGAACACAATGTTAAACAGGGACCGCTACATGGAAGTGCGCTTAGCCCTGTTCTATTCAACTGCGTCATGGCTAATTTAGCAAGAAGACTGCCACCTCACTTGCGATTCTCACTTTATGCAGACGATGTGTGCATTTGAGCATCTGGAAATAATGTTGAAGTAAATCAGATTGCACTACAAAAGGGCATAACTACCAATGACCACGTTTAATAAAAGGAAGGATGGCTCTATCACACATGAATACAGTTGTGTTGCCCTTCATTCCCAAAAGGTTAAAAAATTTCAACCTTAGGCTCGATGAACTATCTTTACAGATTGTGACACAGCATCGATTTCTTGGAGTAATACTTGATCGACGGCTATCCTAGGCTCCAAACATGAAAAAAACTCGAAAGCAATGTTGATGAAATAGTTAATTTTGTTCGCAGGATTGCTGGTACTTCATAGGGTGGGTAAGTAACATCACTACGCACTGTTCATAATGATCTAATACGACAAAGAATTACATACTCTGCGGCAAAACTTAACGGCATTTTCCCCACGCCTGAACAAAGACTGCAAATATTTCTGGCCAGGGGACTACGCGTATGTTTAGGAGTTTCGCAAGTGACCTTCAGTTCTCTTGTAACAGCAGAGGCTTGCCAATCTCCGTTTGCAGTGATCAGAAGTACAGAACCATGCAGACATTTTTTTTTCGCCTCAAACACAACATAAAATCAGCCATTGGCTCTGGAGATATCACAGAGGAATGGATGCTGCATTCATAAAGGAATTAAGTAAAATGCCAGTACATTGCCAAGCAATGAGTTTTTTAACTCGTACATCGATTATCTTCCATAGCTATCCGCGTTACCAAAAATCAAAGGGTAAGTGAATGGCGTTATCGGGAAAAATGACATGTTCATTCAAGCCGCCCAACAACTAGCGTTTTACCACATATATATGCAATAGCCTGGTTGCATGCATGTATATACAAATGCATCCAGTCTAGCAACATCTTCAACTTAAGCATTTATTGTACCATACTTCAATGCACATGATTAATTTGTGTTATCTCACGTGCCATCATCTAAAGCAGCTGAACTGTTCGCTATTGTAAGCCCTTTAAAATTTATCATATTGGTAAGAGATGCTAAAACGCCTCGACAACCACTGCTGCAAAATACTAGAACATGTCATCTACAGTAGTTTGGTTAAATATCTAGAATCTTACTTGTTATTCGCAGCAGCCCAACATGGTTTTCGCATGTCGTACTCCTGTGAAACCCATATAATTTACTTTATTCACAAATTACATAAAATTTTAGATAGGTCTTCGCATGCTGACTGCATATTATTAGATTTTTCAAAGGAATTCAATAAGGTTTCACACGGGCTACTACTTCCCAAATTAAATCAATTAAACATTGACAGAAGTTTGTTGACTTGGATTGAATATTTTTTGACTGATCGTTCGCAGTATGTTGTCGCTAATCAATCTTCCTCTCCATTTAGCCCTGTTTATTCAGGTGTGCCGCAGGGATTTGTCCTTGGGCCCCTCTTGTTTCTTATTTATATTAATAACTTGGCTTCTTTGTTGAAATCTAATGTCCTTTTGTTTGCTGATGACTGTGTTATTTTCTGTGAAATAACCTGTGATAACGACGCTACCATTTTGCAGTATGATTTGAACTCTGTCGTTAATTGGTCGAAAACTTGGCTAATCGAACTCAACATTAACAAATGCAAGACAATGCGTGTTTCTCGTACTAAAACCAACCCATCACACTATTCTCTTAACAATATCCTATTAGAATCAGTTGCTTCCTACAAATACCTTGGCATTCACATTACCACGAACTTAACCTTGTACTTTCATATTCAGCATATTGTTAACCAAGCTAACTGCATGTTGGGTTACTTGCGCCGCAATGTTTTACAGCTCCCTCATCACTCAAATTATTGCTCTACAAAACATTAGTTCGTTCAATACTGGAATATGCATGCTCAGTATGAGACCCATGTCACAGAAAACTTATAACTGCACTAGAACTTGTTCAAAATAATTCTGTTAGATTTGTGCTAGGCAATTACCATCGGACCACGAGCATTGCTAGAATGAAATCTGATTTAGCCCTCCCATCTCTCTCCATCAGGCGCCAAATTTCGCGGCTAACTATTTTTCATAAGCTGTATCACCACCCCGTGCTGCGTGGCGAGCTTATACCAAGGCCACACTATCAATCAAGTCGTGTTGACCATGTGTGCAAAGTTGGAATTGATATGTGCAAAACAAAGCATTGCTTTCATTTCTTCTTGCCCCAGACAAGTCGCGACTGGAATCACCTTCTTTTTGACACTGCATCCATTAATGACGTCCAACAGTTTCGAAATGTTCTAGCTAACATTGTATATTCAGGAGTTCTTCTAATGTTTTTAATTACATAGTGTTAATGATGTTATTGTATGTTGTATCTTAACGTCTTTGTGCTTTTTTGTTGTTCCTTGCTCTCACACCACTCCCCTCTGTAATGCCTTTGGCCCTGAGGGGATCCTAATAAATAAATAAATAAATAAATAAATAAATAAATAAATAAATAAATAAATAAATAAATAAATAAATAAGTAAGTAAATAAATAAATAAATAAATAAACAAACAAACAAACAAACAAATAAATAAATAAATAAATAAACAAATAAATAAATAAATAAATAAATAAATAAATAAATAAATAAATAAATAAAAATGGATACTTTTCAGTTATTTACAAGCGGCAGTAATATCATTTCGCAGCACCAAAGAGAGAACAATAAATGATAGCCTGATTTACGAAACACTTAAAGAGCTCACAAAGGCAAACCAAAAGCACCGTAGGATAATGTCTCAGTGGATATCAGGACACGGCCGCATACACGGCAAACCAGCAGCTGATGAAGAAGCACGGGAAGCACATCGCCAAAATGCTTTGGTTTCTATTCCAGTATTAAAAAAAATTAATTGCGTTGCATTTAAAGACAAAATCTCTCAAAATGTGTAAAAATACGTGGTTTCATCAAACCTCTAAAAGCTTTAATTTATATCATATAGACCTTCCGTTATCCCTAGGCAGAAGTGTGTAAACCCTTATTCATCGATTAAGATTAGGCACTGCCTACACCAAGCATATTTGCATAGACCTAGCCACGTTAAGACTTCAGAATGTCATTGCGGATTTGTAGACGAAGACATCACTTCGTTTTAGAATGATCGAAACACGAAACACGAAGACACCGACTTGAATCATCCCTGATGACTTTAGATCACAGAACTTTTATTTTGAGCCCCGCCGTGGTGGTCTAGTGGCTAAGGTACTCGGCTGCTGATCTGCAGGTCACGGGATCGAATCCCGGCTGCGGCGGCTGCATTTCCGATGAAGGCGGAAAAGCTGGAAGCCCGTGGGCTCAGATTTGGGTGCACGTTAAAGAGCCGCAGGTGGTTAAAATTTCCGGAGCCCTCCATTATGGCGTCTCTCATACCCATATGGTGGTTTTGAGATGTTAAACCTTACATGCCAATCAATGAACCTTCAGTTTAAGAAAACTTTTGGGCCCGCGACCAACAAGGCGTTTACATTAAGACGTGTGCCGTAAAAGCACTGAAAGTTGTCCTTGAAGACAGTGGTATTCTTGGTCAATATTATTGCAATTCAGATATTTATACGTGACAGTGCGTAATTATGAAACTATTGACTGTTGTGCTAAGTATGTGACTGTTACGTTGACAATTATGTGACTGTTCGACTCTGCGCAATGGGTTGTGTTCAATTTCTTAACATCACCGTATATGCACGTGTGTGTGATTGTTGAATACGTTGTTTCAAAATAGCATATGATAACTGTTAGCTAAATTGTACAACTATGAGCTGTGGACTTTCTACGCTTGGAGACTTGAACATTCCGTGAACTTTGTTATTAGACCGTTTTAAGCGATAAGGAGTAGCCGGCGACCTATTGGTGCACCAACATCTCCTCACATCACATCAATAAAGAAAGCATTTTCTATTTTCTTCAAGAGTTACCCCTGTTCAGACAAACTCTACTAAACTCTAGTGAACTAATAAGAAATAGGCACCACCGTCACGTCGAGCTTTCCAACTTTCTTCTATTAAGTTATTCTACCGATGTGAATCTGTCTTATATTTTGCACGTATTGTAAATACAATCAATTTCACTGTGCGTACCTCGGCCCACCACTGTCTTGAGAAAGTAGTGAAGCATCTGCTGCTGCTCTGAGAGGTAGACATGTGCTGCAGCCGGATATCTACCAGGGTAAGCACAAGTGTGCTTCCGCTCATGTGCTCAACACAACGATGCTCCAAGTCGCTTTAAAGAATACACACCTTGTCGAAAATCACCCTCGTGGGACAGCAAAACCTAAAATAAAGAATTCGTCCCTTTCTCTCTCACTCTGTTTTAGAGTTTCACAAGTTAGGTAAACGTTTTTCTAGACGATGATAGAAATCATAAAAGAGTATTTATATTATCGAATACATTATCATAAGGCCCACAATGAAGTTCTCATTTTAAATAGGTCTACATATTCATGTCAGGCTTTTTAAATAATACACCGTGTAAAACTACAACGTGATATGCGAGTTATCTTCATCATCCTCGCCAATCTGTCCAGGAATGACTAAGATTAGTAGAATATATTTTTGTTGCTGGCCTCTACCCCTGAATTCTTTTTTTTTTCACTTTCACACACGTATTTAACACTTCACAGCAATGCGATTCCATTAAAAAAGAGTCATACAACTGTTCTTTTTTTTCTAGCATCCATGATACGCAGAATAATCAGGGGCTCTGAAGCCTTTTCAAATGCAGCAATAAAGAGTGTGGATTGCGCTGTTGTGTTGGTTCGGTCCACTTATATCTTCTAAGTTTGGTTCCGGTGCCAGTGAACCTACGAGACATGACAACAACTCCGGTGAGTAAACAAAGCCATAAGGTAATCGTGGTAAACTGCAATTCATGGGAGCGAGCGAGTAAACAAAAGTGAGACAGTCACAAAGGCAATTCAAGTGCGAATACGGGCAGACCATACGAAGAACAGAAACAGAAGGTAAGCATACCAAGGAAAGAAGAGAAGGACGCTGCCAAAGCGGTTAAAACATGCACACATCAAGAACAGCATTCGCCGCCACTTTATTGTGACTGTTCGTAGCGAGAATACCCAAGCTGCCTCATCTATACGGCTAAGGCTCAAGAGGAAACATAGTTCGCTTCTCTGGGAGGATGCAAGTGGTGTGAAGTGACGCATTCCTTTATCGCTACAAGACGCGCTGCGGCTGTTGCCTGTACTTGTCCGGAAGCCGTTGACGTCGTTCCGTAAGTGCAGAGCCAATAAAGATAGACAAGCTGCATGGGTAAGGTGAGGACACCATAAGGAGGCAGTGAACAACCATATAGAACATGCCGCCGTAGCGTTGTCCTCCTCTCTTCCATGGTTATCAGATCCGGGAGGGTTTACTTTTCCTTCTATCGTTCATCTTGTCGTCAGCGAGAGGGTATATAGGGCTACCCCAATGGCCTCCCTCATAATACAAAAGCCCAACGCATCTTTAACATTGCAGAGCGTACCAGTTACATTTCTCAAATCAACCCCCGAAATGAAGCTTCTCCTATTCTGCGCTTTCTTTGCCTGCTCAGCACTGTTCACATCGGCTCTTCAATCAGCCATATGCTGTGAGTATAGCACACTCTGGAGTAAAAGGTACTATGGTTTTTTTCCAGCTGCACCAGCACACATGCAATGAGGATTGCCACGCCTCACGGCCTCCTGGTTGCATTCCCTGCAGTTCCTGCATGTGCTTTCGAGTATTTGCAGGAACGCGAGCGATGGCAGATGATTTCTCCTGTTTCATAATTGTTTCCACAGATACGACGTTGGAAGGGCAAGTAAATTTCTTAACATAGTCACGAAGTGAGACTAATCTGGTTACGAATACTCTGCAGCTTTGGCCTAGAGTATTCATATATAAGGCGTTGCCAGGACACTGACTGTTTTCTTGACATATTTGCAGAGTAAGTGAGTTCGTGAGCTCAGGTCGAGGTAGCATCATTTAGCAAAAAAAAAAATGATAACCCCAAGTCCACAATCAGCTTTATTCGATGTGAAAATACACAGTATCGTTCTTTTCTATACTCTTATCGAAATACGTAAGGATATGTTTCTTCAGGAATGGCTTTATATTTTTGGACGAGACGCGGACTTGTGCGTAGGGCAAACAGGTGGGCATCACACACAGTGACACTTGCTTGGTGAGGGTATTTATGAAACGTTATAAAGAGAGTTTATACTTTGGAAGACAACTTTTGCAGGCACTGAGTAAACCCGTGAAGTGTAAATGCCCACAGCTCAGTGCTACAGATAAACAAACAAAAATAATTGAAGTAAAACATTCAAGAGAGTCAAATGAAGTAGTTATCAGTTCTCAATGCACTGTCATAAAAAGGTCCTTAAAATTGACATAAAAGTAAGATATCAATGAAAGGGGTATATAATATTTATATATTGGCACACAGTAAACCAGCACCAAACAATGGCAGCCATTGTAGCTGCCAAATGTCGCTACAGGGGTGTAGAGACACTTATCTTCGTTTGTATACTCTCCATTACTTAGTCTGCATTTTCGTCTCTATAGATCGGCCTTCTTTTAATGTGTAGCTGAGTGTCACTTCTTATAATCGTGGATCTTCTGCACACATCTCACAGGGTCTTGTAGAAAACTAGGATGCATTGATAATAAAGGGGCCCTGCAGAAATTTATCAGCATGGTCCAAAAGGATTAGAAATATGTAATTGAGGCTCCTTAAAACATGTTAGCTTTTTTTTCTAAAAGAGCTAAGTCCTCTTTAAGTAAAACTGAGAAAAACGTCGCTTTTTCTGGCTGATAGAACGGTGGCACCTGCTGAAGTTTTTTTCGTCATGGTTACGCACTTCCCCAGACGATCTTATGGTAGCAGTGAAATAAAGTGTGATGTGATTATTTTACCAAAATGAATCGTTAAAGTTTGGATCTGGCACAAATAGATTCGTCACCTAGTATTTCGCCAATTTTCAAAAAAAAACTTTTATTGACACAGGTCTCTGCAACCCAGAAAAGACAAAATTATAATTTTCTAGCTGCAATCCTTTATTGCACTAGAAGAGAGGCCACTGAGTGTCGAGACCAGATTTAGATGTGGACAGAAGGAGTGTCTTCTTGGCAACACGCGCACTTTTCCTGTTCGTCGATTCCCCTTTCTCGATCCTGGGATCTGCTGAAAACATTGGAAAAATACTTGAGCTCTTCATCATGCTGCCACGACTCTCCAAAGTGTTTAGCGAGGAGACCCATAACGTCTTTCACTTTGAGAGGGTTAAAGTTGGTTTATGCAAACCACAACTCTCTGGGGCACCTGACAAATCCTTCCCTTTTTTTAGCACTCGATCAAAATTTGACACATAGAACCTATATTGTGACTCTGTTCGAACTTCTGGGCTTTGTCTGATGGCGTTCAGCTGCATATAAAAAACTTTAACTGTGCTAATCTTAAAGGGCAAGCTCGATGTGGGCTTCAATACTTGCGTTGCATAGGCCTTCCAGTCGTATACATCCGAGTGCTTTCCAAGCTTCAAGATTGTGTCATTTTCCGCAAAAATATTTTTGTAGGCATCTGGGTTCGGTATTTCTTCATGCTTCTTTGTGTCTTTCTCAATCCTGCCGAAGACTCGGGCAGGCGGCAAGAAGCTGTGACCAGTGACAGGGAATACTAGATTGATTTTCAACACCTGAGCAAGGGTTTCATTTTCGAGCCACCAGAGAAGCATCCCAAACAAGGGGGAATTTTTGTTGTGGCCAGCACAGCCGTCGGCTACCAAACGAACTTCTTGGACTCTCTTGTAGCTGAGGCTTCGAAGTGTGTTGTGCAGAGCGCTGGCCACCTCATTTCTTCTTTTGGCACTCTGGTCCTCACTCCAAGTATAACAGTGGACATCATGTTTGGGAATTGACCCATCATCTTGATTTTGTACCATGCAGAATTGGTATTGGTAAAATTGCCGGCTGTAGTATGCCTGCTAGTCAGGAATTTTAGGCAATGTTTGATTTTGCTGGCAATCGAAAAAAAGGGTGATCAGATTTGCTCGTGTTTCCCTCAAGAGAGCGTAGAACGCCTTGTATTTCAATTTGTGCACACGTTACCCCATGATTACTTTTTTGCTTCCGTAGAGGGTAGGATACTGTTTTCAGGTAGTGTGCATTTCTCTGACATACTGAATACACGTCGGTCCATGGCGTTCCAAAATAAAGGTTGAACTTTATCTGAAAAGTGCCATAAAAAGCCATACTTCACTTGCACATTATTCGAAGCTTGAGCACTGTACATGCGCCAAACATTCCTATTGATTTGTAGCTCGGATGGCAGGTAAAGTGTCTTCGTCTTCTGTCGAGAGTAATGCGGCTCTCTAGCGCGAAGGCACCTCATAAATGAAACTACGGCTGCATGCTTGTAACCATACTTTCTTACTTTGTGGTCACCGCCTCGATTTTCAGGCTTGATTTGACCTTTTTTATACTTGTGCTTCACGGTACTGTGGCTGACTTCTAGCACAGCATAAAACAGATAGCTACACATTGGAATCCCTTTTCCGCCATCGAGCTGTACTTTGTATGTCGCTGAGAGCCCACCGGGGGAGCTTGTATCCGATGTTCTCCGGCGAATTAGGGATTGAGAGGGGCAAAAAATTAAAACAAAAGCACCACGCTGTCATTTATGAAGTCCAAAGAATTTGTCCTTGAAACTTCTTACGGAATTTGTCAAAACAAGAGTTGTCAAACGTATTTTTCTTGTGCTCACACATAGGCAATGGTACGTTTTGCGCTCCGTGCACGTTACGTATTTTAGGACCACTTCTTCGTCTGGGAACGAACTGGTAACCAATATTTTCGTTACCATTTTTTTCCATTTCAAACAAGAAAACTTAGGCGGGAACCCAAGTAGTGCCGGCCTTTCTGCGCACCCCATGTTTGGTCATGGGGTGCGCAGGAAGTTCTCTCATCGGTTTAGTGGATTTGTCTCAGTTTGATTGACACCTGCCTCGCATTTGGCTGATTTTTTTTATTCGCAATAGCTTCTTTCAGTACCTGTTTTTGTGTACTTTTGGTCCATTTTGTTCTGAACAGTGTCGTAAATGGAAGCCAGTTGCAAAGTAGTTTTTGTTGTTGACAAACTTAGCCAAGCTTTGGTTTCGAGATTTGGTTCATTTTGAAAAAAAAAAAAAAACTCATCATGTGACCCAAACATAGCAGCAAAGCAAAGGCTCATGAATTTACAATTCATGCGTAAAGTCAGCTTGAAATTGTTCGCTCTTTCCTCGATAGATGACGCCGAAAACCCAAATGACCACGCCAGAAGCACAAAGTAGATGGCCATTGGCTGGTTTGAGCACCGTGAGCAGCATGGTTACCGTGTTTGCCGCGGAATTCCGAGCCTCCGCGGGATACTTGGATTGCTTGGAAGTCCTTGTTTAAGCTACGCGCGCTTATTTCAACTATCATGAATCACTAACGCACTCAACCAGCCATTAAGACCTCCCCCCTCCCCTACGTATCTTTCAGCAACTTACAGGTACGAAAGTAGAGAGAAAGCAGTAAATCTGTGCATAGAATTCCTGTAACTCTGCTCGTACTTGACAGATCCTGAAAATTAACATTTTTGTGACAGTTCATTCTTGAGGCAATAAAGTTCTTTAATGAAGACAATCAATTATTACTATGGAAAGTTTCGGAGGCCCCTATAACAAGCCTAAAAATAGGAACACGGGAGGCCTCCACGATTGTGAAATTTTGTATTGTTTGTACCCAGGAGCATCGGTCTAAATTGGTCGAGGAAATAGAGTCACGCACATAACTGTTGTCTATCGATTGCATCTACAATTTCTACTTTGCCGTGTGTTCCAACTTTTTTTTTCTAAACGCAGTTGGCTCCGAAGACCAGGTGAAGGAACAGATGGCTTGTGTGAGAGACCAGGCCGGAGTAGTAAGTACCTGGATAATATTTACTGTACTGCTTATCGCGCTAATTGAAAAAGGAAATATACTGAACCAGTACTAACTGTCCTACCCCTTTTGCACAATAAGATGCTGTAGAGGACCGAAATGCAATAGCTGTTCACGACTCCAGACGGGCTACACTTTAACAAGTATTTCGGTGGTTGCCCAACTGCTCAAAACAAACATTGCGCAACCAATTAAAGCAGAATTTGGTTCGCATTCCATTGCACACCGACCACGTATTATTAAGAGAGTTTATTTCGCAAGATACAAGCCTCCATGTTTTAAATAACACTTCAGCCTTCCTAACTCATTCAGTATCTATGTCGGCGTCTCTCATAATTATATGATATTTTGGGATGTTAAACCCCACATAATATTATTATCAGTATTTATGTATATGGTATAGTGTTCTCTTTATAGACTTAGCGGCCTCTTTAAATGCATTTTTTCTCGTCACTAGTTTAATGACCGCCTGGACCTCGCCGTTAACGACCTTGGCTGTGCTGATGACGTATGTGCCATCAAGAAGCTGTGCACATTTGTGAACACGGTAAGGTTATTCGCTGTTCATATTTCTATTTCACTACAAATATACTTTTTGAAAGCCACCAGTGTAGAGAGGAAGAAGAGTTTCGCCAGCATCATCTTTTGCAACAACAGGTACACACAGGCAACTCACCGACATAGCCTACGGGTACGACACCCATATGCTTGTTTGATGTCAACATTTTCCATAGCAAGGAAAAGAAAGGCAGCAACCAAAGTCATCGATCACCTGGCATTGCCTAATTCAAGACACAAAATAATAATACTTTCCACGTTTTACTCAATTTGTTTTTGTACTTCTTAAACAAAGCACGAAACAAAGCCTGAGAAGCGTGTGTGCAATTATGGAAGACGCTGGTGTTTGTTCTTACTTTTGTTCTTTCGAGCACTAAAGATATTCTTGCGTGTTCAACATGGTATTGAAGTACATATTATCAAATTTATTCTAATGTGCAGCTTAAATTAACGTTTATGCTCGCTAAATGCAATATAATGCTCCTTTCCAGAAAGCCTACAAACCACGCTTTCAAGAAATACACCTTTGAAAGTCACGGACATGGTATCAATCGTTCTAATTATTTCGCCTAAGAACAACGCAGCTGCGTCCTGAAACCTCAAAATATTCTTTGTCGTTCGCAAAGCCACTATGGTAATGCAAGAAAGCATGCGTTTCAAATATGGCCTTTTTTTTGTGCTGTCCTTGACCTTTACCGACTCGAATTCTTATCGACGATTTATTTATCTTTAAGCACGTTTTAGTGTTTTATTACCCACCTATTTTTCCACCAAATCTTTTTTAAGTATACGCACGTTCATTACCCTCTCATTATTAAGCCCCTACGTTTTTCTCTCTGGTTAGAAAGAATCCTAGCCGTGTCAAAAAACAGAACTCATTTAATTTTTTTCTTGGCTCTTTTGTTTCAGGACCATGCCCTCACTGCACTCTTTACGGTAAGTGGACCATCAAAGTCCATTGTTGCTTTGAGCGGTGTTGTTTCCCGCAGCATGAAGTGCGGTCTTAGTGCAGTATTAAAAGTGCAAGAAAAAAATAAGGTATTCGTTACGATACTTGGCTAGCGAGCTGCCCAGTGATGTCATCATCCTGGTTTTAATAAAACGAATGTCTTGCTGCCTAAAAAATCGCATGTTGTGTCGCACTTTAGGCGCTGCATTTTCACAATGGTGCATGCAACTTTTCTTACGTGTTTGCTATTCCGAATAGCGGTGAGTGTAGGTATATTTTTTGTGTCTTGTGTAAAAGGACAGTGGGGTCAGTTGAATATTCATATGCAGTCATAAAAGAGGAGTCGCTGATCTCAAAAATAGATAACATCCAGAGACAATAGTATAGTACAGCGTTTATTTTCAACCAATATACTTGCACTTACATAAGTCAGAAACATTGTGTAAGCAAATTTAAGTTTTCTAATTTGATTTTAAATAATATACAGCAGTGAAATGACTGTCTGTCTCAGTTCATAAAACAGCCGTTCACGTAAAGTCACTAGTGCAAACCGAAAGGCTGCACAGCTCATCCAAAAGAAAAGATTCTCTGCTGAATAATTAGTGCCGAAAACTAATATGCTATCGGTTCTGAATGCTGATGCAAATATAAAAACGAGCATTGCACATGAAAATTATATTGAGCTAACATCGAGCTCTTTTATTCATAGTACTACTCTTGTTTCTTGCATTACCGAATTGCTTTCTCCTATTCTGCCTCTCACCGTGCAGCGACCGGAAAGAGTACTTTTGCGAAGCCTGTCGCTTCGCTGCTCTGCTGCTGCCGCACTCGCAGCGCCATCCACCGCAGCTGTGCCGGTCCCAGCGCCGTTGCCAGTAGCTCCACTGCCGGCCGCAGCAGTACCCGTCGTGGCCGCTGCCCCAGCATTCCTGGCTCCCAGGCCTTTTCGCTGGGGTGCAAGCGGTTTCAGAGCTAGGGTGTTTGGTGCAAGGCCGTTCGGCGCAAGGGCGGTCGGCCTCGGAGCGTTCGGCCCTGGAGCTTACGGCTTCTGGTAACAAGTTCGACGAATGTGAGGCCTCAAAAATGTACGCCAAACCTCTGACCTCCATCAGGCGCATACTTGAAACAGAATTTCAAGAACCCGCGAAAAAATTTTTTGTTACTGCCAAATACTCGGGAAAGAAGCGTGCACGACAGGCAGACATGGTGAGCCAGTATTGTAATATAAAAATGAAAAAGAGACACCATTACTGAACACTTTTAAATTAACGTAAAGACTTGCGTTTTGTTGGCTATGAAACAGCGGGAGTAGACTGCGTTTAAATAGCAAAGTAGGAAGAAATGTAGAAGTGTGTGCTGGAAAGATAAAAGAAGACACTCAGGATGGTCGAAAATATACTTTATGCAAGGAAAAACTGTGGAGCTGGAGTAGTGTAAATGGCTGGCTATGCTTAGCAAAGCTACCTTATAGAATGTAAGTAAAATTTTCAAATCCACAGAACTGTTTTAGCAAATCGAGAAGGGCACGTATTGATTCTAGGTGTCAGAAGAAAAAAGGCAACAAAGAATGACTCACGACCAGGACTATACCTAATTTCAGGCTTTCATATTGTAGAGGGACTGCGTGAGCAAACGGGTCCAGATCGTGTGAAGGGAGATCAAAAAGGCAAGAAGAAATGCATCGGGGCCCCAGTAATGACGGAGTTCACATGGTGCAAAACGCTAACGGGGACTTTTGGCTTCATCAAAGTCAAAGGTACTGAAGTGTGACAATCAAGAACTACATGAAGACAACAAATGCTACAACGGCATTGTGACTGCAGTATTTGTTATTGTAGTTCATTGTGCGTGGAACGGAGCCAGGGAAGGAAAACTGAGGAATCAATAAAGAAAGGAGTAGGTACTATTAATGAAAAGCAGCAACTGTATACATGCAAATGAATAAATGATCTTCTATGGAGTAATAAATTGTGTGGGAATTCTTTAAGTGTTATTTGGTAAGCCGTTTTCTAATATTCGAAGTGGTGTCTGATGTGGTTATGTACATTGAAAGTTCCGGACGTCAAAGCTCGCAACTATAGTTGACGAAGTAGATATATAAATATTGCTATCCTAGAAAACATTTTCATAGAAAACTATTTCTGATAACCTCGGTTCACCTTTTCTTTTTTTGGCAGTTTGCAACCACCCGAGTCGGGTGCCCACGTGTGCATCATGGAAGATGACAAGCTTTCTCAAGAGCGGTGCAAAACGAGATACTGTATGGAAATCGGAATAAATATTCTCATTCTGCTAGAGTTCACTCAATTTAACGTGCCTTATCTCACTATATACGCCTAGAGAGAGATAAAATATGCAAGGAAAGGCAGGGTGGTTAACCAGATGCACATTCGGTTTGCTACCCTGCCTGAGGAAGAGATGAAGGGGAGAAAAGAGGCTGTAGAAAGATAAGAAGGTACACAAAATCGCGCGCACACTCGGAGGAGCACACACAGCCTACAGGCGGTCGCTCAGGTTAGTTGTCTTCAAGTAAAGTAGAAGTAATTTAGTCGCTTTCTGTGCAATTGAAGCAGACGCCCAAGGTCCCAGAATCTTCTGCACACTGAATTTTCGAGAGCCAAGTTGGTTCAAAACTATCCGGAGCTGGCATCACTGCGTATCGTAGCAAGCAAAGCTGCCCAAGACGTGTTCGATAGTCTCTTCAAATCCGCGGGAGTCGCATGTAGAGGTGTCTGCCGTAACTATGCGAAAGGAGTACACCTTTGTGAATGCAACACCCAAACAAAGGCGGCATAACAAAGTCGCATCGGAGCGGAAAAGTTGTGATGGTAGCTGTATCTTGAGCAAAGGATCCAGTTCATATAAGTGACACCTTTGGAAGCTAGTAGACGACCAGAACGTGCGTGTGAGATCTCGAGCCAGCAAGTAAAGTGGTCTTGCTGCATCAGTCCTTGATAGAGGAATTGAGACCACACGTGTTCCTTCATGGGCTGAGCGGGCTGTATCATCGGTTAATTGATTTATAGTAATACCAATATGTCCAGGCAGCCATTGATATTTATTATCATGCCCTCGTGCTAGAGCTCCATGATGACAATGTCTTATTTCATGTACCAATTGTTCATGATTTCTCTTACGCATGGCTAACTGCAAACTCCGAAGTGCTGCTCTCGAAAACCATAGAGTATGACCCATTTTCCTGGACGCTCTTGAACAAGATATTGTAAAGCGGCTCTTATAGCAGCAAGCTCTGATGTCGTAGACGTAGTCGTATGTGACAACTTTAGTTTGATTGTGATTGCTGCAGCCGTAATTACAGTGGCACCTGATGAGCTGCTGGACGAGACCGACCCATCAGTGTATATCTGCGTGCGGTCCAAGTACAGCTCATATAATTATAGCAGTGTTGCTTGCTTCCATGCTACTCTGGAGTGATTGCTTATTTTTTAATACCCGGAATCTGTAGACGTACCCGCGGCTGGTCGAGGCACCACAAGGGACATGCAAGGCCAAGAGAGAAACGAGAAAAAAGGAAGGCAGGGAGGTTAACCGTATGCTAGTATCTGGTATGCTACCCTACACTGAGGTTGGGGAATAGGGGGTTGAAACAGAAAGAGAGAGTTAAAAAATAAATAAGAGAAAAACACTGACACATACGCACACACAAAATCAGTCCACTCAGAGGCGTTCCGACAGGCCAGTAGTTCGCAAGAAGCCCAGTAGCGCGTGCACGGCTTTCTTCTGTGACGATGAGTCATGACGATGGCGTAGTATACTTTCTTCTGACAGCGGCTGGTCATCTAACCTGTTTAGTGTATTAGAAATATGTTGTCTTTCCAGGTTGTATTCTGGGCAGTCATACAGGATATGTTGAATTGTTTACTCATCTCCGCAGTGCGCACAGTCGGCGGTGTCGGCCATCCCTATGCGGAACGCGTACGCACGGGTAAACGCGACTCCCAATCATAGTCTGCACAGAGCAGTAGCGTCACCTCGTCGAATTTTCGTTGGAAGTTGTAAGCTTAACGTTGGATCAAAGGATCGTAATCTTGCATGCATAAAGAGAGGCTCATTTCAAAGAGCCATGGAGCGTTCACGAGCAAGCATGCGGAGCCTCCTAGCTGCGTACGTCCTTGATAGAGGTATTGACTGGTTGTTGTCGGCTGTATAGGCTGAACGGGCAGGTTGATCAGCTCGTTCGTTACCGATAATTCCACAGTGGCTTGGCAACCACTGAATTATAACGGGGTGCCCTTTCTCTGTTATATGGTGTAGCATTTCTGCTGTTTCAAATACCAACTGCTCGTGTGGACCACGGCATAGATTTGACATAAGTGACTGCAGTGCCGCCTTGCAGTCGCAGAAAATCGTCCACCGTTGCGTGCTTTGGTGGTTAATGAAACGTAGCACAGCGCGAAGCGCTGACAGCTCTGCTGCCGTTGTTGTGGTTTGATGAGCTATCCTGAATCTGATGGTTGTGGCGTGCGTTGGAATAACGACCGCCGCAGTTGAGCTGTTTGGCAGGATGGAGCCGTCGATGTAGACGAGGGTAGTCTTGGTACTTCTCGTACAGCTGAAGTAAGGTGAGCTGCTTGAGGGCTGGTATTGAGAAACCTCGTTTTTGCAATTCTCGTACCTGGCGCTTATCCTGATGAAATGCTGTTTAGGTGCTTGGCTATGACATCTGAAAACGTAGCACGTGGTCTTTCGGAGGGCAGAAGGGCCAAGTGGTGGTCGGGGACCCGGATAGTATGTCGAATGTGCGCTTTGAGGCAATCCACAACTCTATATGTCCTGACCGGATGGTCTTTGGCAAGAATGATTGTGGCATAAGTAGAAGCGCATCGGGGCAGTCCTAGGAAGTTACGCAGTGCCCGACCCTGCAAACTCTCCAATGAATGAGTATTAGATTTGTAAGTGTTAGTCAGTACCGGCAAGCTGTAGCGCAATATACTCAGAAATAGGGCCTTGTACAGCTGTAGCATGGGGGTCACAGAAGTTCGCCATGCTTTCCCGCACATGAATTTTATTATATGCACAGTAGATAACAGTCTCTACTTCAAGTCCGCACCATTCGGGCTCCACGAAAGACTTCTGTCAATTATTATGCCCAGGAAACGATGCGTCCGTGCATATTTGACACTCTACCCATTGATGTAAACAGGGTATAGTGTCATTGGTTTGCGTGTAAACGCAAAAAACGCGCACTTCACAGTTGATATAGTCAGGCCTTGTTTCTGAAGGTAGGCTTTTGTCAGGGTTGCTGCCCGCTGTATTCATGCACGCACCTGAGGCCGAGTAACTGCAGCACTCCAGAGGAAAATATCATCGGCGTATATATACAGGCGCACCAACTTTGGCAGAACCTCCGCTAGACCAATGAGGGCAACATTGAACAAGGTGGGGTTTAAAACACTTCCCTGAGATTCTCCGCAGTAGGTGTAATGTTCAGCAGTTTTACCCTCATCTGTTTGCACAAAAAAACCCTGCCAGTTATATAGTCTTTTATCCATTGAAACATTCGTCCACTAATGCCCATTGCTGCGAGAGAAGTGAGGATGGCATCGTGAGCTACATTATCATATGCACCCTTCACGTAAAAAAAGAGTGCCACTGATATACACTTGCGACATTTTTCTTGCTGAACAAATGTCGAAAAGTCAAGGACACTGTCGATGGAGGAGCGGCCCCGACGGAAGCCTGTCATGAAGGAAGGGTAGTTGGTGTATCGTTCGAAGTACCACTCGAGACGAAATAGAACCATTCTTTCCATCACTTTTCCGAGGCAGCTTACGACGGCAATAGGGCGATATGCTGTCAAGTCCAATGATAATTTTCCCGATTCCAGAAGTGGTAATAATCGACCTATTTTCCATTCTCGGGGAACACTGCCGCTGAGCCAGGAGTTCTTGAAGCATGTTGAAAGTTCTCTTCTAGCTTTTTGTCCAAGATGTCCCAGTGCACTATAATACCATCAGGACCTGACAATGACGTGGGCTTAGGAGCGACTAACGCACCTTCCAGTTCTTCCATGGTGAATGGACTGTTCATTTCTGGTAATTTAGTCTCAGCAACGATCACGATATTGATGTTCTCGTTCATAATATTCCTGGCAACTCTCGTGCAAAATTCTTCAGCCACCTCGAGTTCTGCTTTTCCATGATGGAGTGCCAAAACTTTAAAAGGGTGCCGTTTTTGCGCAGAGGAGCAAAGACCACGAAAGGTTCTCCAGATAAATGAATGCGATTTATGAGGGTCTACAGATTCTCAGAATGCTTTCCAGCGTTTGCTCTCCAGCTTGTCAATGCGTCGTTGAAGTTTTTTTGAAGCCGTCTTGCTTCCCTCAGGTCGTAAATTGATTTTGTTCGTCTGTATCGTCGTTCAGCATGCTTTCGCATAGCTCGTCATTTTTCCAGTTTGATGTCAAACTGTGTTATTTTAGGCGAGAATGATAATTTACATTCAGACACTTGCATAGCTTCCGTGGTGGCATTTTCTAGGCTGCAGGCAAAGCCTTCTTGGCAAGAGTCTTCAACAAGCGATGTAAATATCGACCAGTCAGTGTCAATTACAACACCAGAAGAGAATTTTTTTCTGATTCCGTCAATCTTTACGTAGGTCGGTATGTGATCACTCCCATGAATCTTAATATCGAAAAACCATTTAACTTTGTGAGAGAAGCACCGTGACACAAATGTCAGGTCAAGGCAACTGCAATACGTGAGACGCTGCAAATATGTTGGGGTACCATCGTTCATGATGGAAAGGTCGTAGTCGGAAGTGAATGTAACAATATTCCTGCCGCTGGAATTGATCCTAGTGCTCCCCCAAAGCATGTGATCGGCGTTGAAGTCACCGGTAATGATCCACAGCCCATAGGTACTCATTAGAATGTCTCTTAATCTGTCGCAGTAAAATCACGCTGACGGAGATATATATCCACCAATAGGTGTAAACAAAACAGCATTCTTCTTTACACGAAGACACACGTACTGACTGTCGTCATTTGAACATATTGAGTGTGAATCATAAGTCAAGTCCGTGCGGATGTAAACAATTACTTTGCTTCGTCCTTCGCAAGCGGCTGAACAAGAATCTTCATAACCGGACAATCTATAAGGCGTTCATACGTTTGGTTCACATATGACAAGTATAGGGAATCGATTGGCCCGAACGAACTGGCGAAAGTCTGAAATACGGGACTTCGTGCCTCTGGCATTCCATTGAAAAATCGGCTCACATTTAAGTTCAGTGCGGAAAAAGAGATTATGTTGAGCCATTGTGCTTATACGATGTTCGAAAGCACTGGATTCAGTGCATCCAGTATTTGCAGTGCACTCTTAGCAGACGGAGATGCTGCTCAGTAGCGTACGAATCATGTCAAATATTTATTGCAGGATTGCAGTCACTTGACTGTCTTGGATGGAAAGATCTCACACCGGGATCCCGGGCTGGCCGTCATGAAGCTCTTTTGTTTTGCTTGATGCTGCTTCCATTTCAAGTACAGGCTACTGTGTCGCAGTGAGGGTATGCTCACCGGCTTTGTCCTTTGCAGTCTTTCCCACAGCATGTGGTCTGGGAGGTAAAGGAGGTGGTAATGATGAGGGAGCTGGCAAACGCTGCCAGGAGGTAGCGGGCGTCCTTCAAGACAGACGTCGACGTGAACGACGCCTTTTGACTGTAGCTGCGGCTTCTTGATGAGATAAGTGATCGCAGCCCATCTTCTTCAAGATGGCAATTTTGTTCTGAATACGCGGGCAGTCCTTCGATGTGGCTTCTTGGGATCCATTGCAATTCAAGCATTTCTTGACAGTAGCGACGCACTTATCCGCTGCATGGGGCTCGGCGCAGTGATGGCATACCACTAAATTCTCGCAGACGCTGCACATTTGTCCAAGTTTTATGGATTTAGGCATTGGAGAGGCTTTGGAATGAAAGGACACACAGCATATCTGAAGTACCCGACCTTAACATGAGAGGGAAGGATTGTGCTCTTAAACGCAATCTTCACAGAGCGAGACTTGCCCAGAAGGGTGATATCAACAATGGAATTATCAGTTGTTGACTTGACAAGAACTTGTAAGTCGTTATTTGAGATAGCCACATCTATGTCGTAGATCATGCCGGTTACTACATCAGATCCCAAGGAACTATGAGAGCGCACGTGGTTGCTGTCTAAGTCAGTTACACTGCAAAGACCGCCCAAAGCACTTGCGTGCAGGACGTCAACAGCCAGTATATTCTTTACGGCGTTCACTCTGATGTCCATGATCTCATTTGGCACGAGTGCTTCCTGAGACCTCAACGCGGACGGTCGGTTAAGGCGTTTCATGCTGACGATAGGAAGTGCAGACGGAAACAGGATGATATAAGTGTTCGACTTTGGCGTTTCACTTACAGTTTGAATACTTGAGGATGAGGATGTCCTCACGTTTCTCTTCTTCGCTTTGCGGCTCCGCGCAGGTTGGAAACCGTCATCTGAAAAGTCATTACAGCTGAGAGAGTAGGCATGAGTATCTTCACTCTCGCTGTCGCTCACTTGTCTAATCCGCTTCCTGGAGGCGGCCACCGCTGATGCCTACCTCTATAACATGTATAGGATGGTAAAGTATATAAAAATCCTTATATCACATTGATCTACCGAACTAAGTTATTGCATCAGTAGCGGCCACTGAATACTACGCAAGAATAATGAAAACGTTCGAAAAATAGAGTAGAATGTTATTTATAATATTGAAAGGCGTTTTTTGACGAGAAGAGAGAACCCCACCGCGCGCTTACACAAGAGATGCATACATATTTTGATGTCAAGAGTGCCTGGGAACTGCGGTAGCCCGTGTGGTGGATCAGGTTACCCCGCATAAATAAAACACATCATCCTCACGAATATTCTCCGCCAACATCTTCAGCGTATTCCTAACGGAAGTGCAGTTGCCATCATGTGCACTAGACGGCTCTGAAATGTCTGCGACTTTCTCCCACTTCATGCCACCCCCCTACTTCTCCTTGAAAGTGCCTCAAAGGGGAATGAATGAATAACGAGGAAGCTTAGCCTACATTTCTTTATATTAAAACCAATTACATTCCTCCTATTTCTGTCCTTAAGGTCTTGCCTTGAAACTGCCTAGCTTAGTCGACAAATCCTTGAAGGATTAGACACAGACAAAATAACAGTCCTGCTTGATGCCTAAGCGAAAAACAATCCTATACTAAATCATTCCCAAAGTATATCTAGCAGATGCACTGCATTGAGACTTTGAGACGTCATTCTCCACCAACCTATATTTTTATCGGTGACGTTGCGACTCACAATACTTTCCTGGCAGTGAATGAGAAATAAATTTAACCATGCCGGGTCACAGCCCCTAAAATAACACCTGTGAGTACATGAGCACCTTTTCGAGCAATACTACTCATTTCAAACTGGTGACAGTACCTGTTCAGGAAGTAGTGCGTTAGCAGAGCAACCATATTACTCCCGCCAGATATTTTTAAATCCATGGGGGAATGGTGCAAAGTTGGCCGGGTAGCTTACTTTTTGCCTGAAGGCAGAGTAAAAGAGGCTCTGAACTATCTGCTACTAAGTTGGAATCCTGAATGCACGAAGTTTTCGCGTCAACGTGGAATAAGTAGGTCGGCAACTTAGTCTTAGGCAGACGGAGAACAAACAAGCACGAGCTTCTGGCCGCCGACACACATCTATATAATACTGTCTCGGAACTATAAGCATCTGAGCATAGACACCACAAATGCCACATCGAGCGCAAGTTAATAGCGTAACTTTCAATAAAAACAAAATCAATGTTTTTTGTAATTACGACCTTAGGTTTCTAAAACGACTGCAAAGGCAGCTTAAAAGCACGCAACAGCGGCAACATCTAACGCACCGTCAGAATCTAACTTACTATTCAAAGTAATTGCCACTGAAGTAAGGTAGAATCCAAATGAATTAGAGCTACGAAAAAGAAAAAAAATGAAAAACAGAAAGCTTTCTTCAGGACACTTTGAACCTATAGACCCCCTTCATTTTAGCACATGTGCTCCTTTCTATTATCATTAAGGAAAGGGCAGAAATTTGACAGCCCGTGTGCTTTGTTCGACACGATAATAATCAGAAATAACAGACAATGAGGCGAAGAGAAGCATAGGAGATGTTATCAGAAGTAATTGTATTGTAAATGTTGAAAAAGAAAAGTGGATGAAAAGATTATTTGCCACTGATAGGATCCAAACCTTTGACTTTGAAATAACGCATCCGGCGCTATTCCACTGACCTAAGGGGGCGGTTATTCCTTGTGCACTTTATAGGGTACATATGTGGCCCTGCCGCGAAGGTCTAGTGGCTAAGGTACTCGGCTGCTGACCTGTAGGTCGTGGGATCGCATCCCGGCTACGGCGGCTGCATTTCTAATGGAGGCGGAAATGTTGTAGGCCTGTGTGCTAAGATTTGGGTGCACGTTAAGAACCCCAGGTGGTCGAAATTTCTGGAGCCCTTCACTACGGCGTCTCTCATAATCATAAGGTGGTTTTTGGACGTTCAACCCCACATAGCAATCAATCAAGGTATATATGTGTGTTTAAACGTGGGAGCATCCATGAGCGCCACCTGTTGCCATTGCGGTGAGCATAGGCCGGCAAACTCACTCATGAGGGGTCTCACTCAGACTCAACTCAAGCCGCGAGTGTGAGTGTTAGTGAACCTGGGTGAATAATATCTTGGTGAGTCCCGGTGAGTTCGCTTGAAGAAATCTTTCGTGAGTTTGAGTCCGACTGAGTCCAAATTAAGACAATTTCGGTGAGTCTGAGTGAGTCCAAAGCGCAAGAAGTATTTCTTGAAAGAATCCGAGTGAGTTATACTTCTGTTTCACGACCTCTGGTCCTATCTCTATATCTTCAGCATTAACATTGTCCTGACGTGGCGGCCTAATTGGTAAGATACTCAGCGGCTGACCCGCAGGTCGCGGGATCTGATCCCGGCTCCGGCGGCTGCATTTTCAATGGAGGCGAAAATGCTGTAGGCCCGTGTGTTCAGATTTGGGTGGACGTTAAAGAACCCGAGGTGGTCAAAACTGTCGGAGCTCTCCACTGCAGTATCTCTCATAATCATATGATAGTTTTGTGACTTTAAACTACGCATATCAATCAATCAAAGTACTATTTTTATTACGTGAATTCACATATGCACTTTCGTCAACTCACACATATTCCAAAACAGTATCGTTCATAAACCATTGGAATATTTCTGGATGAGGCAGAGAAGATAACTGTAGAGAAAAAAAGAAAGGAAGATTAAGCAGTCCAGGATAACATCTTTGCTACCCTACACGTGAGAAATGAATAGGTTAGATTAAAAGGAGGAGATAAAAATTGGCAGATCTCACGTACAGTGGGAATCGACGATATGCGAAGCATGAAGGACAAATGTCGATATGTCACTTTAAAATCCGCACAACGCTACGAGGTGGAGGTAAATTATGCTGTACATGACGTCCGTGGCATGATTATCATGTTTGGATGTGTCATTTACCTTCATCATCTATTCACGTCACGTGATACGAAATTTAGTATATCTAGAGCTTGCGAAACAGCCGCGAGCACGTTATGAGCACGGTATGTTGTCATGTTCTTATATGACACCTGTGTCGAATTATCATGTTTGCACCAGTCATATATTTCGTCATCCATCAACGTAACGTAACACCAAACTTGGTATATATGAAGCTAGCAAAACGGCCGCGAGCGCATCATGAAGCGCCCACTATATATACTAATATAGCGTTGGCACGCCCGCACGCTATGCACAGCGACGCTACGTTAGCAAAACACGAGCACTCTATAGTCTGATGCCAGGCGCGACCAGCGTCCGTCGGCGTGGCCCTACGGCAACCGGCGCGAAACGCGACATGCTGCATTTCCTGATTCCATAGAGTGGCATTACTCTATGCTGATGCGTTACCCACACAACACTGCGTCTTCCTCTTTTGTGACGGAGGGACGCCGGAAGCGCGCTGAAACGCGCATGCGTCAAAGCAACCAAGTGCGGCGCGCGCCTACGAGTATGGCAGGACCGGCGCCTGGCGTAGCAACGCCAGCGTGACGCGACGAAATGAACACCGGTGAGCACGCGCACCG